>NC_056725.1:1967982924-1968017924 GCF_019279795.1 Protopterus annectens | reverse complement strand
CATTCGTTAAATAGTTCCGCATACGTGAGGAACTGTACTTATAGGGGATGACTGTGTGTGTGTGTGTGTGTGTGTGTGTGTGTGTGTGTGTGTGTGTGTGTGTGTGTGTGTGTGTGTGTGTGTGTGTATACTGTGTCATCCCTTGAACTCCCTGAGAGACAAGTCACAGTAATTTTATTTTAAAAACATTCCTGTCCCTCTTCCCAGGAGTGAATGCAGGCATGACAACCATGCTAGGCAGCATGCATGCACTCAGTAGTGCTCTCTGTACACAGAGCTTTGTACGGGAATGGATTCTTGGTCATGCATCTTCATCTGTATATCAGACATGGTATTGCAGGTAACTGGATTTGGTGATCCTGGCAAGTACTTTGGCAGTTTTAGCATTATACTAGGCATGGTAATACTGTTCATAGGTTCATAGGTTAATAGGTAGGTACTACGCTATCTGCCAGAGGACATTTATAAGCCTAGCCAGAGTGTGTCAGCTTTTGCCACCCCATTAATTAATTAACTGAGCCTCTGTCAATAAGAGCTAATGAAGTGATCCCAGGGGTGTATTTTCTGTTACCCATCCACTCGTCAAGGGTTTTCTTGAAGAGTGTTAGTGAGGGGCTCTGCCTAATGTAGTTAGGAATTTTGTTCCAAAGCATGGGGAGTCTCTGTGACAGGAATCTATCCCTCCAGCATGTTCTATTTATTGTTGTGGTGAGGTTTAGCTCACTAGAGCGAGTGGCTCGCAGTGACTTGTATTTCTTTAGATGGGGCATGTCCATCAATTCTGAGTTGGACATGGCTTTGTAAGTCAGGCAGAGATCATCTCTGAGTAAGCAATATGCGACTGAGTACAGCTGGAGTTTTTCCAGTCGGGCTGCATAGGACATATGTTTGAGGCCAGTAATCCCCTTGGTGAGGTACTTTTGTGATCTTTCCAGCTGTTGGAAGTGTCTTGTGAGGTACATCCCAAATGGGGCATTGTACTATATGATGGGTCTGATGAGTGACGAGTAGAGGGGCACAATAACTGCTTTATTTCTAGATGCGAACCCTTTAGTAATTAGATGGGCTACATAGAAGGATTTCCTAACTACTTTGGCAATATGATTGTCAAAGGAGAGATTACTATCTACCTGTGTCCCCAGATCTATTATTACATCTTCTGTATTAAGGGGGCTGCCACCTATGTGGCAATTCATGGGTGTTTTGTTTTTCCCAAATGGGATGACTATGCATTTTTTGGCATTTAGCTTGAGACTTTGACACCAGGTGTCTGTCTCAGTAAGGCTCTTTTGGAGAATGTCCTTGTCAGTCAGAGAGTCAGTTATGGCTCCCAGTTTGCAATCATCAGCAAACTTGGTTAACCATAGTCCTCCTGTGTTTGCCTGTACTTCTGAGAAGTATATGCCAAACAGTAGGGGTCCCAGGACTGAGCCTTGTGGGACACAACTTGTGACTGGTTTAGAGTCTGACCTTGAGCCCACTATTCTTACCATGTGAGTTCTGTCTGTAAGCCAGTTGGCGACCCATCTCGTGACGTAGGGGTTTATTTTCAGGCTCTTGAGTTTTTCTATAATTCCAGAGTGGGGAATGGTGTCAAAAGCCTTGGCAAGGTCAAGGTAGGCTGTGTGAACTACCTTCCCCTCATCTATGGCCTTGGTGACTGTCTCGAAGAAGTCAAGCGGGTTTAATAGGCAAGATCTGCCCTTAACAAAGCCGAACTGGGTCAGGTCAAGTGTTTGGAGGTTCCCATGTCTTTATTAATGAGTTCCATGATGATGCGCTCCATAGCCTTGCAGACCAGGCTAGTCAGGCTTATGGGGCAATAGTTACCAGGGTCATTTGTGGCCCCTTCTTTGTGGAGTGGAATAACCATCACTGTGGGCCATTTTATGGGCATGTAGCCTGTGGAGAGGCTGAAGTTGAACAGTGTGTTTAGGTGGGGGGTTAGTTCATTCTGTAGTTCATGCAAGACGCAGCCTGGGACACCATCTGGCCCCATTGTCGCTGTGCTTTTGGCTTTTGAAAGGGCTGTTTTCACCTGTGCATCTGTGATTTCTGGAACACTACACCTTTCCGGTATTGTTGTGGGCCCTTTTGGGGGTGAAAGGGGGGTGAAGTTTGCACTGAATCTATCTGCCAGGATGTTGGCAATATCAGTGGGTTCAGTATATTTTGTGCTATTTTGCACTAGCTCAGGGCATATCTGCGAGTTGCCACTTAGATTCTTGACATAGCTAAAGAAAGCTTTGTGGTTATCTTTTGAATCCTTGGCTATTTTTCTTTCAAAGTTAGCCTTGGAGGATTTTATGAGGGGCCTTAGTTTCTTACTGATACTGATCAGGGATGTCTTTCCTTCTTGAGATTTGCTTTTTTTCTGAACTAGTTTCCTCCTTCTATTGTATAGCCTGTTTATGGCAGGGGTCCACCAGACTGGTTTCCTTCTCTTAGGGGAGTGAGCCTTGGTTTTGCTAGGGATGACATAATCCATGCATCCTTGTAGGTGCTCATAGAGTGCATTTGTAAAGGTTACTGTATCTTGGACACTGTTATCCTTTAGGGTGGGGGCTGTGAAACTTACCACCTCTGTCTTAAATAAGGTGAAGTTTGCTGTAGAAAAGTTTTTCACTGTGGTTTCCTTGGTTGGAGGTGGTAGTGTGGTGTGGACATCCAAAGTGATTAGTTTATGGTCTGATCTAACCAGTGACGGGTTGACCACCGGTGTGGAACACCTGTCGCCCATGTTGGTGATGACCAGGTCCAATATGTTTTCATCTCTGTTAGGGGAGTTTACCAGCTGATCCAGGGCATTTGATTTGATAAATTCCAGGAAGCGCTGGACCTGGGAGTTTGTATTTGAGTAGTTTTCCCAGTTAACAGTAGGGTAATTAAAATCGCCCAATATCAGGGTGTTCGGTAGGACCTTCATGTTTTCCATTGTTTCCAGAATGGCGGAGTGGTGTTCCTGGGTCATGGAGGGTGATCTGTAGCAGACCACAATTTGCATTGCAGATTTGCCTGATGTTAGTTGCACATGGATGATCTCGGAGGTATCATGCTATGCCACTAACCTGGATGTGTAGGTATCCTTGATGAATATGGATACACCCCCTTTTTTGTGTTTCGGTCCATGTTCTGTGGCCAAAATGTGTGGTATGAGTTGTAGCCCGGTAGTGCTGGGGTGCTCTGTGGAGCCTTGAACCAGGTTTCAGTTACTGCACAGATGTCAACGTTCTCCATACTGAGGAGTGCTTCGAGAGCGTGCATTTTGAGATTTAAACTCCTGGCGTTGAGCAAATCATAGTCAGTGTCATTATCTTGTCTAGAAATAACAGGCTGATATTCAATTCAGTTCCTTGGCTTGACAAGGTAATGAATTGGTTGAATCCCACCCTCCAAGATGATGTCATCCCAAAGGGACAAGGTTAGATGTTAAGACTTCACTCTGGAGAGCAGGATGGCTGAGACAATCTGCACTTCCCATGCCACTTTTATGGACTACAGCTCGCAATCTATGTTGCAGCTTGTACAACATACTGACTATTACTTTGTTTATCAAAGGCTATAAAAATAGCATATAGTAACATTATCAACTTATCAGGGAACATTTGCTAAACACATTTACCAGTAAAACAACCTATATGTTCATCTGCATTGTGACAGAAGTACTGCAACTACGTAATATCTTAAGATGTACTTGTTGTGGATCGAAGGTAAATAGAAAATAAACAAAAAAAATGACCTGCAAAAGTTTTTTTTTATTCACTATGTCATTCTACACAGTAAACTGAGTGGGAATGAGCAACAAAAGCTTCAATTAAAATCTGCTATCAGTGTTAATTAATATTATGGCTGTTCTGAAATGCAGATTGAAAAGAAGCTTAGATTATCTGGTCACAAAAAGAAAAATATATTGTTGCTCTACTGCCAAGATGGCTCATGTATGTACTTACAAGCATTTATTTTTTTTTATCCTTTCTCTATTTAGAAACAGGAAGGTGACAGCCACTGGTATGGCTGCAGATGGCCCATCTAAAGCTCGATGCCATTTTCCAATATGATGCACCTCAACCAAAAGTTGAAAGCTGAGAAACAAAGAAAAAAAAAATTCCCGTTCTACTTGGGCTTATGGTCCTAAATGTCAGGACCCAGACAGTTTCTTATGTTTCCATTTTGGTTTTCTTCACTTCTCAAGTTCAAGTCAAGAAGTAAAAAAAAAAAAAAAAAAAAAAAAGACTTCTGCTTTTAAAGCTGTATGAAGCAGCTTGCTATTCCTTTAAGCATACACAAAGCACTGATGTGCTTCACTACAGCATCTGTGAACAGAAAAGCAGTGTCAAAATTCATTTTTGTGTTGATATTCAGAAATGCAAATACAGAAGTGAATACTGATACTGTGCTACCACTCAAATGGCCTCTCCCAATCACACCCACTGACACCTTTGTCTTTGGGTGGTTTTCCCCTTCTTACCACCCTAGCTAAGTTACTGGCTACTGGAAAATTTACATGTACATACACACCAACTAAAGATCATTTCTCCATGGGCTGGGAAGGGGTGAAAGGGGAGAAAAAAAGTACACACACAAGGTTAAACATGTAGAGCACAACTTCCTGGTACAGTCTGGGGGAAGGCATCTGAATTGCATTACTGTATGTGGGTGGGTCCAAAATGCCTAGCTGGCTTGGGTCTCTTGCAGAAGAAAGGAACATCCCAGCACTAATGCCAACAGCATGTCCCACCTACATAAAATACTATTCAAGTGTGTATAGTAAAGGAGGGGAACAAGTATAGGTTCCTCTGCTGGGCCTGAAGCTAGACTGATCCCTGCCCCTGAGCTTTGCCAGATGGGGAAGACACAGAATCAGTGGCACAGCTAATGTGGAGGAAGAGATAGTTTTCAGGACCCTCCCATATCCTAATAACATGGCAGTATTTGGCTTATGCTACCAATGGAATAAATGGTCCATTTGAATAAAGGCAGAGGAACCAGATGGCAGTATAGGGGAGAGAAAAAAGAATTAAGGAGAGTGTGAGTGCACTTATAATTTCACCAATGCAATGGTAAGTTTTAAAAAACATAAATTTAATAATGGTGACCATATGATTTTTATAAGTATAGCCAGAAATCATGCCAGCATGCATGTAACCAACATAAGCATAATTAGACAGCAATATAATTTGGAATTGGATCTGGGTTTACTTAGTGTCCACTTATAGCCTTTACTAAGAGGTTTAGATTTGATCACACCTCCTTTTTTCCCTTTACCCATTTCTTTCCTGACTTTTACATTCCTGGGTCTCTCTGAAATGTAGCAGACCATGGACAGAGGCTCACTTTTCACTTGCACTGATGAAGGTGCTATGTTAAGATAAGAATTTCTTGGTGTAAATGAGTGTGAAACATCAGATGGGCAGGGATAATTTCTGTCTCATGACTGTTCACCTGGACAAACATAGTGACTTTTAACCAGCGAGTGGGAACTGCTTCCATTGTGACTAGACTAGAGTCTAGAGCAGTTCTGTTTAATGACAGGTCAGTCCTAACAATCAGCACTGTCCTGGATTTGCCTTTTGATGGTTTCTGAATTCTGTTAGAGAGACCTGGTTGGATGATACCTATGGTCCACACTGTCCACTGGGCTTCCATGTCATTCATTGCCTAAGCAGGGCAGAAATAGATTCTCTTGAGGTGCGATGGCCATCTGTTTTTCATCTGTGTTGGGTCTGCTCCTGTTAAAGCTAGAATACCTAACTCATTTGAGTGTGTGTTATAGGATCAGGAGTGAATTCCAGATTGCTCTTGATTTACCATCAATCAAGTTACCTCAGGGCTTTTCTGCAAAAGTTCACATGCTTCTTCCTTGGTCTAATTCATAGATCACCAAGTGGCTAGTGTTTAGGTCAATGAAAAGAGCTGTGAACATGTCTTGGCAATACTTAGAGTTTTGGAGTGTTTCACATTTATTAACAGTGATTCTACTGCCTCACGCAAACTAGGCCACTCTTTGGACTTAACATTCCAGTGTGTGATTGAAACCACGTGCATTATATTGGAGCCAATCTCTTGGCATGATCATTATCTGGGCCATTTCAAATTGGGCTTTCTAATGTTACAACCTCCAGAATTGATCAAAGAAGTATCAATAATTGCAGCTTGTTTCCTTTGAATTACCAGTTCTTTGGGGTTACTGCTGAGGATCCCATTTCCCTTGTGCTGTCCTATAAGTTGACCTTTACTGATGCTCTATACATCCTTGTGGTAGCTTGTTATGTTCCAGGATAGTTGTATGCAAGGAGCCATGGTTTGAACATGAGTTGCATTCTTTGGGTAAGCTTGGATGGATCATAGAGCGGAAATGGCAGAGCACTCAGTCTTTGGGTAAGCTTGAATGGACCATAGAGTGGAAGTGGCAAAGAACTGGTGTTCTTAAGGATGAGCTTAATCTGGATCAGTGTTATGTTGTTTACCAGACAGAAATGTCACATAAAAAGTTAGTGTTTGTACACAGTGAAATCTTTAATGCATTGAATTATTTAGGTTCACTTTCCACATGGTTGGCAGCCTGTGCAGTTTGGCCTATCCTGCCAGATGGAAGATTTTTCTCTTCAGACTGGAAGGAAGACGTTACATGTTCTATGCTGATAAGATTGTTAAAATTAGGAACTGCTTTGCCACTGACTTGCCTAATATGGTCATTCAGTGACTCAGGCATGGATCATCTGGATTTTTTATTTTTGTTTATTTTGGGGGTTGGATTTTTTGCTATATGTTGAAATTGTAAAGATTGCTTCTTTGCTCTGTCTTAAATATTGTGGTTCGGTGCCTAATTTTATGATAATGATTTGAAGTATCTTGAGTACGTGAAAACTATTTTTTAGATTGTGATATGATCTCTAAGACTAGGTCTGTTTCCTGCATCCTTCAAAGAGGTGTTTGTATTGCTCTTCTTAAGCAAATTTTGTTGAATTCTAATGTCCAGGAGATGTACCATCCACTGTCTAACATGTTGTTTATTGGGAAAGTTATTAAGAATGTTATGCACTCTCAGATATATACTTATCTTAGATCTTATTGCCTCTTGACTTCTTAGCAGTCTAGTTGTGATTCTTGATGACAGATACTAAGGGAAAGATGTAATTCATTATCATGACATGCTATTTCTATCTGAGGCCTATTGCTTGGATCAAGCACCTTAGACCTCAGTCAGACCTAACCATGGTAGTAAATACATTTGTTTTCCATCACAAAGAAATCTGTAATGGCCTTTAGCTTCTCTATATGGGTGGTGATTTGGTGTAACTTCAGAAAATGCTGGAATTCACTGCCACATTATTGACAAGTACCTCTCAGACCAGCCATATAACTCTTGTAATCTGTCATTTCCATTGGTTTCCACTTTCTGCCAGATATGTTTTTACAATCTTGATTCTATCTACTGTGCCCTTTATGACCTGCAAACTGCTAACCTAAAGGATTTGTTGACATCCTATATGCCATCTAGGTATTTCTAGTTTACAAGTAGGAGGCTGCTAACATCTGTGGTCCAGGCTGCAGACATTGGACAGAGAACAGTTTGTTTATCATGCTCTACTCCTATGGAATCAGCTAATTTCTTGAGTTTTGGGAGAGTGAATTTGAAAGCTGTTTTAGATCACTTCAGTTTCACCTTTTCAGAAGACTTTACTTTAATCCTGGAGATTACTGTCACATTCAGATATTTAGGCTTTTGGTATTATTGTACATATTTATGTATTGTTTTAATGTCTGTTCTTTGCTAGTTACATCAAATGTAGCTTGCATTATTTTGCTGTTTATATGCTGTAAGATGCTTAGATTTAAGCATCAGAATAATTTTAATACATATGTACATACGTACATACATGCACACACATGTGCATGCATAAATGAGGAATAAGAAAATAACTACAAATGGAAAGTGTCTAAAATTCAAACCTACTAGTAGGATGCAATTCAATATATAACATATAAATGGTGTCATTCATAGTCCTAAGGTTTGTACATGCTTAAGACCAAATAAAGAAGATCACTACTGCATCTTTCTGGAAATATGCCCAGCATAAGTTAATAGTGCTGACTATGCAAATAAGAAGGATTCATTTGATGAGCCCAGAAGCTCGTGGGCTGCCTGTAAATTTGTCAAGTGCATTAAAACTACTATGTTTTTGTGAATGTAAAGTTTGGAGTGTAAATTGATGATTATGTTTGTCTGTCTTTGGAATCAGGAGGTGAACATAGGCTTGAACAAGCTGATGATGCTCAATTAAGAAGAGCAACATTCAGCACAGCCATGTAGAAGTCAATTTAAAAAAGATAATAGGGTGTTATGTACTGAGTGTATGAGTGTCCTTATGTGGCCACCCTCACTGCTTCTTTATAGGGTTAGAAATGGGATGACAGGACAGCTGGAAATGGGTAGAGAAAAGGCAAGCCCCAGGATTTAATAAAATCCATGTAGGTACAGTGTAGAGCCTACATGGAATATATCCACGTACATGGTCACAGTCCCCCCTTAGCAGCGCACCATGCATATTAGTGATGGTGCACTGCAGAGAGAGAGCCAAGGACTACAGATATTGAATCAGTGTTGTCTGTTTTTTTTAAATGCATGTTTGCACAGTGCAGAAAGCAGCAATGCCAAGCTGTGCTCACATGTAGACAGCTGACACCTGACACACATCTGAATATTGAAACCGGCTGAAATTAATAAGCATAATGACATTTTATGTGTTTTTCTTTTATTTGGCATTTGTGTGGCACAGCTCAGAGCACAGCTAAGCTGAGTAGACCTCATACATACATGGCAGGCACCTTCCAGACATCTAAAAATAGAAACTGGATGTAAATTGCTCTGAATTGTGGCAAGCTATCCAACAAGACACTAAATTTATAGCAACTGCATATAAATTAATTAAGGATTTGAAATTTCAGGACAAAATTTTGCTTTCAGAGTATTGGGTAAAAAAAGTAACAGTAACAGACAATCAGATATTAAAAGCAATTGATATAACTAGGAAATCAGTTTCTTTTCAAAAACTGATGTACACGCAATTGATGATTTGGAACAATGCATATTACACACATCTTAGATTACATAAATTTAACCCTAGGAATTCTCCAATTTGTCCATACTGTGCAGATCAAACAGCGGATCTTCTTCATATGTTCTGGAGTTGTAAATGCGTATATAAACTTTGGAACTCTCTTAAAGTACAACTGCAAAAGATGGGTTATCAAAGTTCTACACTGTCATGGGAATTTATGATTCTACACATTCCTCCAAGAGAGCTTTCCAGATCGCAAACTATTGTTTGTATGAATATTTTTGCTGATGAAACTCTATATAGCCACAAATTGGCTAGAACCACATAAGACATCATGGAATAATTTTAAGCTTGTGGCTATAAAGCATATACTAGCACATAAATTACTTCTGAAACAAACTAACAAAAATATTAATAACCCGAAAATATGGGAAAAGGTCTTCAATATTATATTAGCATGATACTGATTTTAGGAATATATTAAATATAGGAAGCATTTCATGTAGATATTGTATAAATGGTTTGTAGTAGTTATAGTGTGTTATGTGTATGATGTTTATTGTATTTTTGTAATGTTTTTGGAAAATATATTTCAATAAAAATTTATTATGGAAAAAAAAAAAAAGAAACTGGATGTAATTAATTATTTTTTTATTGGTATGTTTAATCATGTTTGTGAGGTGTGGTGTGGTGCTCAACACTGCTAACAGTAGCTCAGTGCTATATGTGAAGGCATACGGGATTTCTTAATATGTACGTAGCATAATGGGTAGAGGTATGGCTGCATGTGTAGTAATTTCAGGGTTCGAATACATGGAAGTCATAAGCTGTCTGTATTTTTGTTGCACACGTTATGGACAAGATTTTAAAATATGGCTCCACTGCATTCTGTGCAACTGTGCTCAAACTTGTTAAGCATTGCATAAACATGTTAATGGCTGCCAATGTTTGTGTAGTCTTCAGATTCAGTAAAATTATGATTGCGCATGTTTTTTGCACTGCTCATCTCTGCATAGGTGGTTTGAGCACTGCTATGCAATGTTGTGCTTTTTGGAATGTTGCTCAATGACATGTAAGGGTGGGAAAACAGCCTATATGAAGCTCACAAGGTGGGAATTCTGCAGACTCCATCAGGGTTCTATCATCTGTCGATATGGCTGGTGGTGTTGGAGAAGGTGTGCGCTTTGGAGTGCAGTGGTGGGGTATTCAGGAGTCCAGGGTCATGGCTGGGCTCCTTGTGAAAAAGCATGATGATAGGCTGCTGCAGGGCAGTTTTCAGGGCTCAGAGTGTAAGATGGAGGCCAGAGACTGGCTGGCCAGAGAACTCACAAGTGTTACTGGTATGCCCCACACAGGTGACCAGTGTTGTCACCACCATAATGACCTGAAAAGATGAAAGAGGAGAACCTTGGACATGTGGGTCCAAGAACTGAGGGCAAGGAATGGCCCACAAGTATTTAAGTACTTTTTTCTCTATTTTACCAATATGTAATCTGAATGTCTGCAAAACGGGCATGCATAATGGTCTACTTCTCTCCCAACAGCTGCAGCTGAGAGGGCTCACAATGTTGAGCCTCATGCCAGGCGCCTGGCCAGGTTGCTTCGTGAGCATGGTAAATATGGATGTATTATGCCGACTGTAGTGCAATAACCAAGAAAGAGTAAAGCATTAACTGCAATAAAGTATATAGAATAAAGTCTGTAGTGCAATAAAGTAGGAATAAGAGCTGAAGTGCAATAAATGAATAATAACAACTGCAGTTCAATATTATTGTAGTGTATTATTATGATTTAATATTAACATATTTTGTTTAAGTATATTTTGGAAAATATGGTTGATTATTGTTATATTTTATTATGATTTAATATTAACATATTTTGTTAAACTAACTATATTTTAGAAAATGTGGTTGGTCATTGTTATGTTTTATTATGATTCAATAATAACATATTTTGTTAAACTAACTGTTTTGTTGGCCGTATGGTTTACTTCACACTGGCATGCTGTTACCATACTGACTATGTTACATTATGTTGTGTTCCACATAATACTCATTAATATGTACTTGGATTAAAAATAATATGTTCCATTCTGTTAATACTAACAATGGTTTAGTTGTTACTAACCATAATATATTGCTTTAACTCATGTCCCACAACACATCAAGGTAGAAGTGTTCTGGCTGATCCCTCTACCTTGCCTCAACCTGCCATGGCACCAGGTCCCAGCACATCTGGGACCCAAACAGGTGGTGCTCCCTCTGCTGCCCCTGCACTACCTGTGATGTTGGGTAGTACTCCCCAGAGGATGGGCCACATTCCCCCTCTGGGAATGGTGGCAGAGGGACAGTGGTCACCTATGATGAGTTACTGGTCCTGGTGCACAGGATAGTCCACAGTGACTATGACCAATGCCTGTGCCAGACTAAGGGCATGCTGGCTGAATTGGTTGGGCAGCTTAACCCTGGTGCCCAGCCTCCAGTGCAGCCACCCTCAGGGCAGTGAAGGAGCAGTGCCGATGATCCCATGGGTGTAGACATGTATCATGCTGCTGTTCTTTCCTACACCCATCCTGCACATCCCTCTCTGCCTTTCAATATGTTTTCCTCCTGCTTGCCCCATTTCACCACTTTCCTATCACCCCTTTTTTTCTTTTCTTTATATTTTCCTAGCATGCAGCTGCACATCTTGCTGAATCTCACAGCTTTGCTTAACTCAAATAAATAGAGCTATAATGAGCATATGTGTGCTTAATATTGTAAGTCACATGTACAAAATAAACACCTCTGTCATGTTTTGAACCCAAGCTCATCACACCAGCAGCACACTGCATTAACCCACCATGCCACACAACTCTTAATTAAAACAGGTTATTTAAACAAAACATAGTAATTGCCAGTTACAGTCATTAGGCATGTTTCAGCAGAGCTGAGTGTCAAGCTGCACAGAGCAAACTGAAATAAACAGTAATGGAAAAAATGGGAGTGAACCTTGGATTCTGGTTCCATAATACACTACTAGATAGCCAAACACATGATAATGGATGCAACTGATGCCTGTGATAGGAGGTAAATGTCCCCATTTATGAGCAACATGTCGAAAGTCACCTGCTAAGGCATTCATGGCAAAATACATGTTCAACTGGGACTCCAGTGCAGAAATACATCCATATAAAGCCATGCACATACTGATGGATGTAGACAATATTTGTCATAGCCTGTATGTGTGCACATATATCTTGCAAGTACACCTGCTGTAGTAGTGACTCAGTAGCTTAGTTTGTTAAATGACTTGCATAGAGTGCATTTTGCCACAGATAGTCCTGGTTTCAAATCCAGTGGTGTGCAGTCTTTCAATTACATTATTGTGAAGACAGCAATTAATGGACCACTAATATACTCTTTATCCACACAAAGCATTGCAAATTAAATAGCCACTTTTCATTGCATGAAGTCAGAGGCCTGAAGGTAGGGACACACTTCACATATCTGCATAGCATTACAATATGTCACCTAGTACTCTGTTATTGACACAGTTGTCTAACATCTGCACCTAAAACACATGCCTTAATTAAAGTGTAAAGGGTGTCCTCAACCTGGTACTGCCTCTACAACAGGGCCCACACAGCTGACACAGATACACCTACAGTTTGTTGTCTGCCAAAGTGCCCACACTCTCTGCCTATGTCTACTACCTACAGTAGCAGCTGCAGCCTGTGGTACACCCAGCTCTACGTAAAGATTTCTGCTACAGATCTACCCTCTGTAGCAATGTAGTCTCCTCACCCCACTAGTGTCCATCTCAACAGCTAAGAAAGGGACAAAGGTCTACATGAAGGCCTTATATATTGCACAGTGCTTGCATGTCATTGGCTAATGATAGTTCAATTCAGCTGCTTTGGCTGTAATTAACATTTCAGAACCACAGATTGGTTTAGAGATAATCATCTGCTGATGGGAAGCATGTTTAAAAGGCAGGCAGCTGGCTATGGGGAACCATTCTGCATGAGACCTTCCTCACACAGAGCATGCCTTTTTGAAACTTCAATAGACACACAGTTCTACAGAAGAGTACTGCACTCTAGCAGGTATGTAACTGTTTTTTGTGAATAACAGGATTCAGATGGGAATCTAGAGGTATGTGAAATAGGGATTAAAGCAGTAAGCTAGTCATAGACCTGTGGTAATGACATGTCAGTGATACCCTACTGACTTACACCTACATAGGACATACAATACATCAGGGTGGCATTATCTTTTGTCAATGTGGCACACTGGTGTTGTCAGACTGTCCCTATATAGTGGTTGTTATAGCACACTGCTATTTGTCTGGCATTGCTTCAATGACATATTTTGTGTGGTTGGCCTTAGGAGACACACCACAGTTGACTGGAATGTTGGTTGCCTGATCATACAGTAGAAGCTGTCATGGTACACAGGGAATACCGTGGTAATGGTACTATCTCAATTGTATCCACACGCATAGTATGTAGTCAGACTGTGGGTGATGCCATGTGTGAGCAATCAGTGGATAGTGCCAGCCATTTTGCCCTTGCTGTATCTGTACATAGTGGATGTCCACTTATCTGCTCATGTAATGTGCCCCCCTTGTGTTGTGTTTCAGATATAATTTACCACAGATGATAACCACCTTTCTTGGATGCAGAGAATGAGATAATTTTGCAAGGACTAAGGCAGCATCATGACATCCTGTTATTTATGGGGAGACATATAGGGAACAGTGGGCTGCATTGTGGTCATTCCTTGGCCATGACATTAATGCCATGGGCCAGCAGAGCAGGACACATGAGCAGGTTTGACACCAGGCAACCGATATAATTAATACTGCACATCGACAGGCAGTGGATATAGCCAGGGATCATGCTGTCACCAGTGGATGGCCTGCAGAGGAAAAACAACTCTCAGCCTCAGAGGAATTCCTGGCATACCTAGGCACATGCAACAGCTCCCAGGCATCCATCACATCATACATCATGGAGGTGGGTGTCATAGTTTCCACAGCTGAGTTCATGCAGGTAAGCTTACTGTGACCAGCATTGCAATACTGTAGCAGTCAGTGTGTCAAGCTGTAGATATATTTATGTGGGGGTCAGGTATTTGTTCTTTTGGGTGTGTAACCTCAGGTATTACACTCATATGCAGATATGGACCAATACAACAAATAAGAGAGTAGCTACTGTAAATGTGAGATATATGGATGTATTACATTGTTGTGCTGCAACATGCAGTGGTACTGACAATACCCACCTTTAACTTTTCACAGGTCCATCAGGTATTGCCCAGGGCCGTGGTCCTGTCCCTGGTAAGTATGACACTTGTGTTGTTAATGAACAATTATAGTCTAGTATGGTTAAGGACCAGAATAATGTCCTATGTACACATAATTATGTGTGTATACAGAGTTGGATGTTTTTAAATGCCAGTCTGGAAGAGGTACCTAAGGTTTTGAAAGCGGGTAGTCACAGGAGTGTAGTTCAACAAACAGATGCACTTTGACAGTTACAAGCAAGAGCAGATAAGCCTTCTGGTTTAACTCTGACAAGGAATCTAAAATACCTTTTAAAATATAACAGATTGAAGGCAAATCCATTAGGCAGTGAAATGTGTATTTCCAGATAATTGTAAAGAGAGTTGTACTGGGTTTTATGTGTTGTTTTTTTTCAATTATCATGTCATACTGAGTAAGTAAAAGGTAAATATTAGTGGTCATGTTTGACTTCATTTGCTTCAACTGATGGTTATAAAGGTTTTGAGTTGAATTTGACTTGGGTTCCGAGGTAGTGCTTTGTGGACAAAGGCAGAGAAGGAAGTTGTTTGTCTGATAATGCAGTTGTAGGTCATCATTGTTAGGAGTCTTGGATGTTTTTTGTACACAATAGTGCAGGTACTCATGTACTTCTTTTTTCATTCCTATTGCAGGTGACCACAGGGTTGGAGGCTATCCCCTACACAACCTGATGTCAGTGTCTCCTCAGACACTGATGATGATGGTGGCCACAGTGAGACACAGGTGGGGGTGTCAGGGGCTGAATCTATCCCAAAGGTAAACATCATTCTTCTGCCCCCATTTTCACTACACATATCTTATTGCTGGAGGCCACAGATACTGGACAGTCAGCGGGTGGATACATTGAACAGGAAAGTGTGGCAACTATGGCTCCAGTGAATGTAGACACTGGCCATATCCAGAGATCTGGTGAGGTCCCACACAGGTGGATTGACAAGGATGCTTGTAGGAGGCCCGCTGTCCATCCACCCCCTGTTACAGGTGTCACATCATGGGTCACTGGGCACATGTTTCAAGCCATCATGGAGGCACAGGCATGTTCTGAACAGAACACCAGGCATATGCTTAGGTTTATGGATGCCACACAGTCTGACATCTGTGACAGCCTCCACCGCATCGGTTGACTGATGCAGTGGACAGATGGCGGGCTGAGATAGTGTCTGTCTTGGTCCGCACATTTTCTGTGGTGGAACATGTGGTTGGAGTTGAGCATAGGACCTGTGGACATAGAGCAGCAACACCATCTGCTGAGAGTCCACATGGCTGTGCACACTTACACTCTCATAGTGGCAGTAAATCCAGTGCTACAGAGGGGAGCATGCTGTCCACACCATGACATGGCAGGCCATGGACTTGTGGTCTTGGGTGGTCCCATGGCTGACACGGCCCCAGCAGACAGCAGTTACCGCAAGGTACTAGTAACATTTCTGACCTTGGGCATGGAGGTGCCAGTGCAACTCCTGGCAGAGCCAGTTACCGTGTTCAGGGTCAGAGACAGTGAATTGTCAACTCTACCATATATGGTCCACAACTGAACAACATACACATGTGTAGGGCTGGCACTGAGCTTGACTGTGTACATGCACACACTCACACACCACTGTCATATGCAGGTCACCTACACATGCACACAGCACCTCTCCATGGTCAATCTTACATGCTCCTTCTGACTCATACAAATGCTGTCTACCATTTAGGACAGCCTAGGCTACTTGCATCCCCATACAACACCTTGTGCAAGTGATGATACCTGTACCACATCCCTGTCATCATTGACATCGATGCAGGGAAATGCAGTCATGTGCCTGATGCATAAGATAACTATATTACTTAACATGTACTTGTGTAATGCAGTGTTGGTTCACCATGCCACTTGTAGTTAATGGGAGATACGGTATGCTGGCATTTGTCACGTGTACACCACATATATTTGTGCATCTTATGTGGTCCTTATGTTGTATGTTGTTGAATTGGCTGTATAGTTACACAATGACAGGTGTGTCATGGGCCTGCTTATGTTTCTGTTACAGGAGTCTGTTGAGATTACCTATGGATACACAGCAAAAATAAAGCAGCACAGAATGGCATGTCAGCACAGTGGACATATGTTGTCAGCAAGGTACAGCAGTATAACTCCATGGCTCCATGGGTTCATATGTATATAACAGGCTAACAAGGACAATGTTGGCATTCAGCATACTCATACATCCCTAATCTGTTAGAAGGTCTGCTACCCTTCATAAGTGCAACCAGGGTTCTGATGGATATAATGTATCTACATATATGCTGTGTCTAGTACCAACAGTTGCCCAGCAACAGTTATGATTGTTGGGTTCTGCATCCCAATGTGTAACCTGCACATGATGTGTGTCGCAGCAGATGTGTGTGTGGCATGCATGGGATGCCTGTTTCATGTAGGGTGCACTGTCTGTGCTACATACCTGTCTTTCCAGCATGTACTATGCATACCACACTGATGTTGTTGGTGACACATGTGTTAGTCCTTTCATGGATACATGGGAGGTGCACAATGGGAACTGACATCTCACTGTATGGAGCCATACACATCCCCTCCAAATCATTTCAGAGAGAGACTACACATGTGCGGTCCTGACATAGACTCCATAGGACATGTTTTCTACAATGTGTAATGGTGTACCTTGGAACTTGTGTGGCTGCTATAATTGTAGGATACACCTGTGTAGTGACATGGCAAGGGTGCCATTGGGCACAATGATAGTTGTGATGATTGCCACATTCTGTATACGAGTGCCATTCTGGGATGTATGCTCCAAACCTGTCAGTATTGGTTATACAACAGTGAATGCATCCACATCTTTCCAACCAGTGACAGTTGAAGGCTACAGTACTCTCTGTGTTCAATCCACATGTCCCATGGTTGCATAACATGTTGCAAAATGCTCTTACAGGCTCGCACAAACACATGGCTGCATTTAGGCTACCACCACTTCCTAACAGCACATAAAGGACATGCCAAGGCACGCACATAGTGCCAGTTAGCTGTATGTAGGTGTGCACACTTACCTATGTAATGTTACATATTACAGATCACAGTATGTGGTGCATGCAACACACCTCATGCCTGCTAGTACTATCATTTTAGGACATATTTTGTTTGATGACATACACAAGCCTTGTTAAGGTCAATTCTCTGGCTGGGCCACATC
This sequence comes from Protopterus annectens, assembly GCF_019279795.1. Taxonomy (NCBI): domain Eukaryota; kingdom Metazoa; phylum Chordata; order Ceratodontiformes; family Protopteridae; genus Protopterus; species Protopterus annectens. The sequence continues at coordinate 1,968,000,367 of NC_056725.1, read as the reverse complement.
ACCATCTGAAAATAAAACATTGCAAAACCCTACATATGTCTAGGCTACAAAGGCTATGCCATATGGGTATAAACACACCCACCAAGTGGACTGGAGTGAGATTAGAAGCCCTACCTATCTAGTTTTATACACTATAGATCATGGTACTTATCGCGTGCGCCATGGCTTACATCTGATATTACATTGTCAGCTGGTAGTCTTAAGGTGGCTGACATCATCAGGCCCTGTAGAAGAGGGCAGTGTGGAAACTAGCAGCCAGTTAAAGGGCCAAAAAGTGAATAACCATTGCAGCATTGCAGGTGGATAGCCCATGAGGTTATATCTGTTTATTTGCAGGGAGATACATAAACACACACACACACACACACACACACACACACACACACTCTGACACAGTCATGCACCAAGTGGGCTGGAGAGGTCTATAACATGTGGTCAAAAGCTATTAATAGTGAATGACCACAACTTCAAAAACATCAGAACTCGAAGTTGTTATTGTGGGGTTTCACTACTTTGTAGATAGGGGTATTTGCACTTCCCTCACTGTAGTGCGATCTCAGAGTTGGTATATATATATTTAGCGGGAGGTGTGGAGAGCACAGCCCCCCACTATTGCAACTTCGAATTCCGGTGTTTTCAAAGTTGTGGTCATTCACTATTATTAGCTTTCGACCACGTGATATAGACCTGGGCTAGAGTGAGAGTAGAACCCCTACCTATCTAGATTGCAGGTACAGTACACAAACTAGGCCTGTGTTGACCAGCATCTGTGGCCTGCAGTGTGATATTGATTCACATTATCTGCATCTAGTATCCTATCAGTGGGATAACTGTAATTATCCCAGCTATGTGTACAGTTACCAGTATGGCCATATGTAGATGCTTGCAGTTGCATAGGCATACCTGTGGGCAGGGACAAGTTGCCCTGTCCATACATGCATTGACAACATCATACATTACAGCACCTGCTCACCTGTGTCTGGTGACATCCAGCAGGCACAGTATTCTGTGGGTAAGTGGGATTTGTGCTATCCTTAGCTTGGATCCTTTGAACAACAGTATGGCTGTGTGATAGTGGAGATTTACTCACAATTATTAGGGTATGTCTGACAATACAGATGGCCACACACATATTTCTGTATATAACAGGGATGTATATATAACTGTAGTTGCGTGTGTGTATGATATGTATATGTGTTATTTAGATATATGGGTGGGTGTATGTATCATTTCAATATATATAGATATATATATATATATATATATATATATATATATATATATATATATATATATATATATATATTTTTTTTTTTTTTGTCACTACATAGCAATAGCTATACTATGCATATACTTTTGGCTGACATCAAAGATTGAAACAATACTAATTTCATGAACTTTAATCATATTTTGACTAAGGAATGGGGTCCATTCCTGCCATGGTGTTAGAAACCCAAAAGATTTAGAGAAATTAAAAAAAAATGCATGAGATAGAGAGATAGTGACAGATGGATATGTATACATATATCTGTCTGTATAGACATTTATACATAACAGTTCATTTTGATGAAGGGGCAACAGGATTATGTTTATTTTAACTAAGTGTATGGGCATGCCCAGTGGGACTGGCAGTACTAATAAGGTAACTCCAGTATACACCTACCTGTACTCCAGTCCGGGATTTTGTATGTTACAGACATTAACATCCACCTCTGTTTCTGCAGTGCTGCACTTCACTCAGACTGTCCACAGCATTCCCCAGCTGTGTGCTGTACTTAATCTGTGACTGTGGTTGGTAATGTTACACCACCAACAGACTGACAGTCTGCATACCTCTCAACTGTCCTAATTTCCACAGATTGTCCAGAGTTTGTCTCATATGTTTGATCTGTTCCTCATACATAGGTTCATAGGTTGGTATTAGGCTATTGGCCCTAGGGCCTATACAAGCCTAATCATAACAATTCCCTGGCTATTTCATTTTTGATCTCCTGGTGAAGTATTGAATACTGATGCCACTACATTATACTACTTACAGATAAACATTTGTGTTTCAGACGTTATACCCTTCAGAACATATGTAATAATGCAACACCTTTATTCCAGTAACTTTCTAGGTTTATGGGGACAATATTTTTAATCTGACCCTATGTTTGGGCCCCCCCCCCCCCAATCTTACTGGCTTTGTCCAGATTTCTTGCAGTAAGAGGTATGACAGTTTGTAAAAACACCAACATAGTACTACCCCACATGCACAAAATGAATGTGAGTAATTCCAAATTAGAACCATCAGCACCATCACCCATGTTAGTTTCCCTAGTCCATTGAGCCAATCAGGTCACCAGGCAGAGAGGAGTCATTCTTCACACAATCAACAGCATAAATATGTACATTATTATCCTGCATAGGGAGAAGCATACAATAGTGTGAGCAATATATATGTTACAGCCTTGAGATTGCCTGGTCCACTGATACACCTTAGGTGAGTTTCTGTTAAAGCAGTTGTATGGATATACTGCTGTGTTGGGGGTGGGGGAACAATGGCACATGATCTACTGGGATATACAGTAGTCCAGATATCATGTAAGTCCACTGTTTAACATCTCTCTTGACTGATGTAGTGAATATTCCAACCATGAGGCCTAGTGACTATTATGGAACACAAACTATTGGACTGGATATCTGTAGTCCCATGTGGATGTTACATCTGTCTAATTAGCCCGCTACATTTCCTTGCATAACAACAGCAGATCTATACATATGCTATATTATAGTAATCCTTACAGTTTGTGTGTAGCTTAGAGACTGACCTTGCGAATGCAGCAGTTGAGAGACCTGTAGTCCAGGGATGACTCTGTGTGATGCAAGCAGTACACAGCCAATACATGAATAGGTACAGATTGTGTAGGCTGCCTGGCATCAACGTTTTTAATATATGTATGTGAGTAGGAGTGAGGTGTCAGTCCCTAGGGCCTTAGGTTGTCAGCGAATTTGCTATGCGTTGTCTCTTAGCCAATGCCAGGGCATACTGGGTGCACTTACATCTTCTTGCTGGGACATCATCAGGGGACTCCTCCTCCAAGTCCTCTTGTGAGTGTAGCTGTTGTTACCTAGGCAGTGGTGGGGGGCTGTGTATCCCTTCCTTTTGCTGATTCTGATGCAGCTGTTTCTGCTGTATCATATTGTGTAACATGGCACATGCTGTGAACATATGTGCACATATGGCCAGAGAGTACTGCAGGACTCCACCAGCTATATTAAGGCACCAGAACCATGACTTTAGCAGCCCGAACACACACTCTTTGATGTTCCAAGTTTGTGCATGTGCCTCATTATGGCAATCTTTGGTGGGTGGGTGTGCATTTCTGATGGGTGTCATTATCCATGGCTCCAGGGCATAGCCAGCAATGCTCAGTAAACTGCCATGTGTGATGTTCCCCCTAGCAAACATCTGCTTCAGCTGGGATGCATGCCAGATATGGTAGTTGTGATAACTGCCAGGGCTGCCAGCACACACATTCATGAAAATGCCCTGAGCATTGCACACAACCTGGCAGTTGATGGAGTGGTTCCCCTTGTTTTTGACAATGATTCTACCATCATCAGCAGGTGGTGCCTTGATGTGTACATGAGAGCAATCTATGGCACCGAGTACCTCAAGGTAGTATGCTACATGGTATTACTGGATCTCGCCTCAGGGGTGAGGGGAAAATAAGCATGCTCACTGGCATGTGGTAGCATGGTCTAGTCTGGTGGAATGCCCTGGATGCTGATGCCTGTGAGACCCCCATTATGTCCCCAGTTGGTCTTTGGAAGGTACCTGTGGTCATTATCCTAAGGGTTACACATACCTTTGTTTCCACTGGGTTGGGTTCCCCTGTTGGCTCTCGGTCTGAGTTGAGGGCAGCACAGCTCAGTGAGTTCTTGTATTATGTTCCTGCCCACCCTGTAGTGCTCTACAATCTCCAGCTCATGTATCACCTGGAAGATTACCCTGGGCCTGAACATTCTTCTCCTTCGCTGCCTAGACCTATTGTCAGCAGCGCCAGCAGCAGTATTAACTTTGGCATCTAACACATACAGATGTAGCAGACCTGCTGCAGCCCCTACCATTCTTTCAGTTAAAATTCACAAGTCTGTACTCTAATGGTGCAGAGTATGGGTGAAAAATCAGAATGTAGGGTGTACGTATACTTTATCGTGCTCTGCTGTAGATGATTGGCTACCTATGATGCATTCCACCTGCCAAATACATAATTAAGAAGATCTAATGGCCCTAGTTTAAGTGAAACAGGGGTCATCAGTAATTAATATATCATTGGCTTTTAGATGCACTCAGCACAGTGGCTCACCATGCAATTACGCAGAAACAAGCACCGCAAAGGTAAGCGAAGCTCAGCAGTCACTGTACACCCCCCACCAAATGTCACGCTCAGCATGGTGGTGCACCACGCAGATACATGGAAACACATATCCCGAAGGTAAATAAAGCTTAGAAGCCAGTGTACACTCCCCCCTGCTGAGCACGGCAGTGCGGCATGCAAACATGCACAGCCAAGCTCCAATGAGCTTACAAGTTCTCAGACACCCCTCTCTTGATGTCAGCTACCTCTTTTGTAAACACCAACACAGTTCTGTGCCTGCACGGAAGGGATATGTGGACATGGATACCCTTTTGTGCTATTCAGTAACCCCACCTCATTTGCATAGGGATCCATGCACACAACCAGGAACCAACACAGTTCCAGGCCCTACCTCATTAGCAACAGCACCATTCCACCATTGCAGATACTCCATGCAGGGTCCTATAATATATTTCTGTCACATACTATTAAATGTGTTTTTCTCCACTCTTTTCTTTTTTTTTCATAAAAGCATAAACATGCCCAGATCATTAAAAAATACTTTAACTTATTTCCCTTACATTTTTGGACATACAGTGTATAGTTTTTCTCATATCTATATGTGCTATGCCATTTCTGTCCATCTACCTGCATTTTTACAGCCCCTTTTGACTGTTTGAAATCCTGTACATGGAATTTTTCCATGTACACTCCAGACACCTACACAGGGTCTGCAGGGCTGCCTATCCACTTTCTGGATCTCTTTACTTGCCTCATTTGCATGAGATTCACCTCTTTATGAGGTGATTTGCACACCATGGAAATTCCTGTGTTGGCACTCTCATGTGTGCCACTCAGCAGTGCTTACTGGATCGTAAACCTGCTTATGTTCATGTAAGCAGTGCCACAATCCCTACATGGTAAAAAAGACCATGTAGGCTTTTTTAAATTCCACCCAAGGTGTGCACAAAAGAAAGACATCAAGAGTTGCACTAGCAGAGATGGCAGAAGAGGGGTAGTATATTTTTGGTAGTGGATATACCCCCCCACATTTTCAAAATTTTCGCATAGGAGGGAAATGGGAGAAGGCATAAAGGAAGACGTGTAGGAGAGAAACTAAGAGAAAGGTTAAAGAAATCATACAACATAAAAGCCAGACAAGACAGCAGGAACACTGGTGGGCTGACATGGATGGGACATGCAAAACATATAGATGACACAAAGACACAAAAGGTTTGCATTTGAGGAGGTGCTGAATCAAGTAATACCCCAGTCCAGAAGACCTGAAATATTCTCACTGGTTGATGGAACTCTTGGGCTCTCCAGTGATGTGGGGGTGGAGACTTCTAGTGATTACGTGGAGCCTATGAGGTCAGTGAGTGTGTAATCCACTGGTGAAGGTCTTGCATAGGTTGAATGTGTCTCTCCACTGCCTGTTCAACCATGTCCTATACCAAGTCTTGAAGCTCATTACTTTTTTTTCTTGGCATTCCGGGATAGCCTTGGTGCTCATAGAACAAAAAACACCACCCTGAGCCTGAGATCATGTCTCTGGGCAGGCAGGGGGAGATGGTGAACATTCCCTTTTTTGAGACTTTATGAGCCTGGACTGCCACAGGATCTCTGAACCTGTGCAAAGGGTGACACACAAGGGAGAAAAAAGAAAATAATAAATAAATACAAAATAAGAGATAGTCAAAATGTTGACAAGAAGGACTAATAAGCTGCTTATACAGTATTTTACTGGCAGTGTATATTAAACATTTCTCAGGCAGGTTTACTTCACAAATTAAGCTACATGTTACATTCATCAGTAAAGCTGATAAATGATACCTCTATTGATTCTAGAGAAAGGGGTTCATTTGGTAATTTCATTACTTTGACAGTTATAGTTGTAGAGGCTAAGTGCAAATTGTAACACATGCATTTTTGTCCCAATTAGTTGGAAATGATAATGAATGACAATGTTTTCTGCTTCTAAAATGAAATGACTAATACCCATGTGCACTTTCAGTTAATCTCTTAAGCCACCTGCTAGCCTGATTTTTATTATATCAGACTTGCTCCTTGGTTCTACAAGTAAAAAGACAGGCAATGCATACATATTTACCAATGATGTGAGTGTGACTATATCTTGCTTTATTAATGCGAAGTTCTAGCAAAGAGAAATTCTGGGTCTATATTATAACATCAAAGTATCAAAACTTCAAATGTTATAACATCGAACCCAAAACCACGAAAGCTGAAAACCCCAAAGACTGAGAACAGCAATTTGTTTTTCCCTGGAAAAAAAAATCGCTGTTCCAGTACAAAACACGAAACACACAAACACTGCAAACTATTTCTAATGTGGGGGGGGGGGCTTTGCCTCCAACCCCCACTACTTAAATATAACAACTCCAAGATCACATCATAGTGGAGGAAATAGCGAAGCCGCGGAAACGGCCCACATAATTCTTTCCCTGGGAAAGAATTCGATGTTTCACGGCTTTGATATTGTCAGCCTTTGAGGTTTTGGGTTCGATGTTATAACATTTGAAGTTTTGACACTTCGATGTTATAATTATAGACCCGAAATTCTCTGCATATATCCTGACAATCTTTCATTTCATTTCTTAACTTCTTTAATTTTTGGTACAATAAATTGTTACAGGATGTACACAGTTCCTGTGATTTGCTACCCTTGGAGGCACCTGAGTGTCTGGCTATGAGGATGGGTTTGATATCATTGAATTGCTCTTTATATTTTCTTATAGTATTCTAATTTCAATGAGAACATATGCTTGACCAATATAATCTGCATTATGATGAGCCAAACTCATGTTTTTCTGAGTTAGTACATTTTCAATCACGTATAAAGGATACAGTTCTTAGTTATTGGTAAAATGAATTGAGCAGTACAGCATGCAACCAGTCGCATGCTGGTCATGCACTTGCTGATTTGTCCCCCACTCCTACCCTGCCAGTGGTGTGGTGGCTACCTCTGGACAGCCGTTTTGCATTTACAATAACTGTTCTGTAAAGAAATTACATGCTTTACAAATACATGCAGTTAGTATATCAATGAAACAGAAAGGCCTTCTCCCTACTATCAGCCACTGTAAATGATTTAAACATTCATTGACTGTGTCTGCGCACTTTAAAAAGTTACACATTTCCTAGAAATTTGCATTGTTTGACTGTCTATATGAGTATTTAAATATGAATATTAATGCAGTCAGTCAGTCATACATACATATACCTGCACTGATTTTACCTATTTATAAATGCACACTTTCAACATTTTCCTTACATTAACCCTTTTACTTTACAGGAAAAAAAGCAATACTTAGTACAGAACTCTTGCCTTCCTTTTTGCACTTGAGCTAGACACTGGGTCAGCTGTATCGCTCTCTACCTCTGTTGGTCATCATACTTTTGTCAATACTGCCGCCCAGAGTGGGGATCCCTGTCAGGGATGACAGTTGGTACCCCCAACTCCTGACAGTTATCTGTTTCTTTCCATTGACTACTGGCCACAGACTGTTTCATTTTCTGCACGCACAAATCCTGTAGTAGGTAGAGAATGGTCTTAGTATCATTCTCAGACCAGCTTTGGGTTCAACACTTGGTTTTCCAAAATGCCATCTTATGAATTTCCAGTGATGAAGTGAAGGATGTAAGAACAGATCAAGAAATGAGGGGTGTGCACCTCTCCTTCTGTGGTTTGAAATCCGCTTGCCTAACTGATGAATCCTATGGGTAATACCCATGAAACTTACTTGACTTTCAACCCTGGTTTAGTAACTGGACTGAGCAAGTCACATGGACTTCTTCAGCATTTTTACTCATCAATACTACTTTTTTATGTGAATGGAAAGCATTCAGCTAGATAATGTAGCCTATGATTCTTTGATATAGCTATTTCTGGATGGTAATGCAGTACGCTATTACACTTTTAAATGTTGTTGTGGTCCACTTTTAAGCCAATCATTGATAGTACTTTCTAAAGTGTTGAGTGGCTCTCAGGGCTCTGATGACTGATACATATGTAAAAGGTATGGCATAATTTACTATGCTTAAAATATGTTATGTGTGTATATTCATCCCATGCTCAGCACCATTAAGTTATGCATGTAAGTGCATCCCATGCTCAGTGCCATTCAGCATAGCTTGGCCACTACAAGCTGAGGTTACGTTGCATCAACTGAATCTCATATACACATGCAATGATGTGATTCATATAACACCATTCAGGTGAGATTCATTTGCACAGAAACTTTGTAAACCAGCCTGAATTTGCACCAATCAGCTTAGGTCCACCATTTTAACTTGTGCTGAGTTGTGTTTCGTTGTCACCTACAGTCCAGAGAAAGTGTGAACAAATTGAAAGGAATTTGTAAAAAAGTTAATACTTGGAAATTACTATGAAATCACCAGTATTAATACAATTAAATAATGTCAGTGGTTTAGAAGTATATTTGTACTGCTTCCCTGCTGTTACAGACTGATGTCATCAGCCAGAATTTATGTGGGTAGTCTGCTTCACCTGCAAAGAAAAAAAGGGGAGACATAGCAAAAGAAGGTGGGGTTTACCACTAAGCAAAACATTTACCAAATTATATTCACAGAAATTAATATGACTGGAAAGGCTTGTACCTACTAGCAAGGCAACCATGGGGTATCCTACTACACAGAAACAGAAAGAAGAGTGAGCTTGTGTGCCAGATGTGAGAATCAGGGGCACTGCCACGATGTAGGGTCAACACATTGGTGATGTCCCCCCATGCATCACTCACTACCTGGCATTCACGTCCAGGTTGTCTATGGATAATAGTCCTTCCTTTTCTGGTACCACTCTCCCATGGTCCATATAGGGCTGTAACAGCAACAAGGGTGCAATCTATTGTGGCAAGCATTTCTGGAAAATGTGCTATCCCATGATTCGGGCTTAGACCTGAGATGACAATGGCAGATAAATATACTGATCCACACATGCCAAGAGTATGTCATGGAACTGCTAAATTGTCTTTCAGACAGAAGCCTGAGAAATATCTGTCGATCACCAATTTGTCTTTGGAAGGTCCCTGTGGCAAGTATAGTGAGGACTAAAAATACCCTGGCATCCACAGGTATCGGAAGACCACACATACCCAGTCTTCATCTGTGGGCCATGCAAATTCACTAAAGTCCTTACTATATCCCTGTCTACTCTGAATCTATGAAGAATTTCTTGGTCAGTAAAGTTATAATGGGTTAATTTTCATTTATATATGCAGCTTCTTGGCCAGCACATACATATCGCAGGCCACCTGCTGGTATGGCATGGTGGAGACAAGCAGCTCAGAATGAGAAACAGCCAGGCTGGCAGCTAAAGCAAAGCATCTTCCCTGATTGGATAGTAGATAAAAAAGATGCTACTTTGCCTGTTATAAGGTATAGGCACGCAGTGCATGTGCTCATAAAAAGGAGACTATAAATCGCAAACAGACATGAAAGGACTTCTTTACATACGTCTGTTACAAATGTTTTAAGGCATTCCTCATTTAATTCTCATTCTACTTTCAGTAGATAAGTTTTCTCATCTTGTCTGTAATGGCTGTGGCTAAGTGCAGACAGCTTCTATGAATTGTATTCAAGCTGAGATTAGCCGCAGCCAGTGACATTTCTTGCTACTCTTAAGCATACTCACTATGAATACCACCCTACACTTTTGCTAAAGGGAATTATCTTTACAAAAAACTTAGATTGCAAGTAAACAACTTAACATATTCCCCAGTGTTTAACACAAATGCTCAGTGGAAGGGTATATGGGTCATTCTGTAGTTTTCCATTTTTGTTAGAACATTTAGGCTTCAAACTTGTGGTCTGGCTAGAGCACTGGTAAGAAAATACTGCACAAATTAAAACCCCACGATTGATTGCTGCTTTACTTTGTAAATACAGTACTACACCATAATAAAGTAGCTCCAAAATACTAAAAATTATAAGAAAGTTCACATCTTTCTTGTTTAAGCATACAGATATAATGAAGTACTTAACCTTTTTTGTTACAATGTTGCCAGTTGAAAGTAACACTGATGCTAGAAACTGCTGAGCATGAAGACTTTGTTTTAATGACGTCTTTTTAATGAGTTTTAGTTACATGAGTGCAAGTGTACAATTAGTCCATTAGTCCATATTACAACATTTTCTCCATTTACTTGCCTTACTAGCTATGATTTATCATCCCATCGGTGATGAATATATGAAAACTGCAGAGCAACCAGAAGTCATTTAGTATTTCTTCTGACCAGTAAAGTTTAATTAGCTCTGATATAGACTTGACTAATAAATTTATACAGGAAGCTAAACCATTATTTACAAAGCTCTTCAGTGAATAAGATTGCTTAGGCTTACAGTGAGTACTATTTATGCAACACTCGTATAGCAGATCCATAAACTCATTTGCTAATTAGGTAATGTACTTAAAGCTGTATATATTTACAATATCCATGGATGTTTTTATAACTGTAGCACCAAAATACATTTATACTGAGGTTTCTGCATTCCAAAATGCATGTATTAGAGTCTTTGCACTTAACCACTTCACTTATACAAGTTAACCAGTCATTATGTTTTCAGTTGCCTCAGTTTTGTGATATCAGCATATTTAAATAGGAGAAAAGAAGGAACACTTCCCCAAATTTAAAGGGGAAGTCAGTTTTGTTATATGTCTATGTGGAAAATAATTCAGTAAGCCTATAAGGACAAACACTCTGATTGAATCTGTTGTGACTAGGTCCTGCCCACTATCATATATAGTATTAATGTGTGAGTATATATTTAAAAAGTGTTAATGCTATGAAGCATGCCACTTCTTCTTACTATCTTGACTATATGTATATGTTTATGTATATGTACATGTATATGTATACATATAAGTATACATATATGTATATGTGTATATATATATATATATATATATATATATATATATATATATATATATATGTATATGTACATATGTATACATATAAGTATATGTATATGTATAACTCTACGTAGACGTATATGTATAGGTATATGTATATTTATATGTATATGTACATGTACATTTATATGTATATGTAGGCTACAACTCATACCATACATTTCGGCCCTAGAACCCAGACAGAAATACAAAATGCGGGGGGTATCCATATTCATCAAGGATAACCACACCTGTAGGTTAGTGGCACTGCACAGTGCTTCAGAAATCATCCACGTGTAACTAACAAGAGGCAAAACTGCAATTCAAATTGTAGCTTGCTACAGAGCACAAACCATGTCCTAGGACCCCCATTCCATGTTTCTGGAAACATTGGGAAATGTAAAGGTCCTACCAAACACCCTAATATTGGGTGATTTCAATTACCCAAACAATAACTGGGAGAACTACTCAAGTACTAACTCCCTTGCCCAACATTTCCTAGAATTTATAAACTCAAATGACCTGGAGCAACTGTTCAACACCCCCACCAGAGGTGACAACATATTGGACCTGGTCATCACCAACATGAGTGACCGGTGTTCCACACCGGAGGGCAACCCCTCGCTGGTTAGATCTGAACATAAACTAATCACTCTGGGCATCCATATTCTACCCCACCCCCGGTCAAGGAAACCACTGTGTGAAACTTTTCAAAAGCAAACTTCACGTTACTTAAGACCGAGGTGGAAAGTTTCAAAGCCCCCATGCTAAAGGATAACGCTGTCCAAGCTGCAAAATCCTTTACTAATGCACTCTACGGGCACCTACAAGAATGCATGGATCATGCTATCCCAAGCAAAACCAGGACTCACTCCTCCAAGAAAAGGAAACCAGTCTGGTGGACCCCTGCTATAAACATACTATACAATAGAAGGAGGAAACTAGTACAGAAAAGAGTAAAATCCCAAGAAGAGAAGACATCCCTGATCACTATCAGCAAGAAACTATGGCCCCTCATAAAATCATCCAAGGCTAGCTTTGAAAGAAAAATTGCCAAGGACTCCAAAGATAACCACAAGGCATTCTTTAGCTATGTCAAGAATCTAAGTAGCAATTCTCAGATCTGCTCAGAGTTAGTGCAAAATGACACAAAATACACTGAACCGACCGATATCGCCAACATCCTGGCAGTCAGGTTCAGTGCAAACTTCACCACTCCCTCACCCCCAAAATGGCCCATAACCATACCAGAAGAATGTAGAGCCCCTGAAGTCAGACACTCAGGTTAAAACAGTCCTCTCCAAAGCCAAAAACACAGCATCAATGGGACCGGACGGTGTCCCAGGCTGCATCCTACATGTGCTCAAAGATGAACTAACCCCTCACCTAAACACATTGTTCAAACCTCTCCACAGGCTATGTACCTATAGAGGGGCACCCAGCAATGGTTATTCTTCTCCACAAAGGTGGAGCCACAACAGACCCCAAGAACTATTGCCCTATAATTCTGACCAGCTTGGTCTGCAAGGCTATGGAGCGCATCATCATGAAACTCATTAACAGAGACATTGGGAATCTCTAAACACTGGACCCTACCCAGTTAGGCTTTGTTAAGGGCAGATCGTGACTCCTAAACCTGGTGGACTTCTTTGAGACAGCTACCAAGGCTATAGTCGCAGGAAAGGTGGTCCACACAAGCCTACCTAGACCTCGCAAAGGCCTTTGACACCATTCCCCATTCTGGTATTATAGACAAGCTCACCAGCCTGAACATAAACCCGTACATCACGAGATGGGTTGCCAGCTGGCTCACGGACAGAACCCACAGGGTAAGAGTTGCAGGAGCTAGGTCTGACTCTAAACTGGTTACAAGTGGCATTCCCCAGGGCTAAGTCCTAGGACACCTCCTGTTCAGCATATACTTCTCAGAGGTACAGGCTAGTACAGGAGGACTATGACTGACCAAGTTCACAGATGACTGCAAACTAAGGGCTATAATTGACTCTCCGGCTGACACAGACATCCTCCAAAAGGGTCTCACTGAGACAGATACCTGGTGTCAAAAGCATGGCCTCAAGCTAAATGCTAAAAAGTGCATAGTCATCACCTTTGGAAAAAACAAAATACCCACAAACTACCGCATAGGTGGTAGTCCCCTAAATATGGAAGATGCAATAAGGGATCCGGGGACCCAAGTAGATAGTAATCTCTCCTTTGATAATCACATTGCCAAAGTGGTTAGAAAATCCTTCTATGTGGCCCACCTAATCACAAAAGGGTTTGCATCCAGATCAAAAGAGGTCATTGTGCCCCTCTACTCATCACTCATTAGATCCATCATAGAGTACAACACCCCATTTGGGATGTACCGTACAAGACACGTTCAACAGCTGGAAAGACCACAGAAATACCTCACCAAGAGGATCACTGGCCTCAAACAGATGCCCTATGCAGCTTGACTAAAGAAGCTCCAGCTGTACTCGGTTGCATACCGCCTACTCAGAGGTGATCTCTGCCTGACATACAAGGCCATGTCCAACTCAGAATTGATGTACATGCTCCACCTAAAGAAAACCATATCCCCTCGAGCCACATGCTCTAGGGATCTAAACTTCATCATAACAATAAATAGGACATGCTGAAGGGATAGATTCCTGTCCTAGAGATCCCATGCTTTGGAACAAGATTCCAATCTACATTAGGCAGAGCTCCTCACTAACCCTCTTCAAGAAAAACCTTGACGAGTGGATGGGAAACAGAAAGTTTACCCCAGGGATCACTTCAGTGGTTCTGCTGGACAGAGGCACAGGGAACTAATCTAAGGGGATGGCGAAAGCCAACACATTCTGGCTTGGCTTATAAATGCCTTCGGGAAGATAGCCTAGTACCTACCTATGAACCTATATGTACATGTAGATGTATAGGTATATGTATATGCACTTGTGTAGATATATGGCATGGTATCAGAATTAGAAGGAACTGAATTTAGTCTACACTGATGCCTGTATTTTTTTTTTTTTTTTGGTTTGCTGTGAATCTGTGGAAGTATTCTCAACACCATGAATCTGTGGAAGTATTCTCAACACCATTATCATCTTTAGAAAAGTGTGTCTCAGCAACAAAAAGTAGGTCAGCCTTGTTCAATGTTACTGGTACAATCTTTTCATCTTTGATGGCAGCCACTTTATAATTGTTCTCAAATTTACTGAAAGAAAGTCTGGATTCTAGTTCTGTTTATATTTTCAAATTTTTTGGAAAATATATGTTTAGTCACAGATACGTTGTAATGGTAATTATTTCTCTGTTCCTCTTTATTCATGTTACTTCTACTGCTTCAGTTGTGTTCCTTCAATATTTGGTACAAAAACAATCAAAGCTTTTGATTTCAATGTTTAAACTACATCCCACTGTGAATGATGTTGCTGAAATGCTTGAGAACAGTACAGTGTTGCTTCACACTGCAGGAAAAGAAGTAGTTAAAATAGTCAACATTTTCATACCATAAGGAGAAAAAAAATGAGACAATATTTATATGTTTTGAAAGACACATCTCATGGTTATTATGAGCTAAAGAAGACTTTACCATATATAAGGCAGATTTTTTTAATAGAAGTGAAGGGATGCAAATGTCGTCAGCTATTTATGTCACTGACATGAAACTGAGCACAATACTGACAGCTTCTTAAAATGCATGATTCAGTGATCAAGAGAAAAGTATGTCTGTGTGGGGTCAAAAATGAGCAAGTGAGAAGATAAGCTGAACAGGCATTTGATAAAAAGATAGACATATAGTGAGTGAACGTAGAGCTTCAAAGGTGACAGGAT
This sequence comes from Protopterus annectens, assembly GCF_019279795.1. NCBI lineage: Eukaryota > Metazoa > Chordata > Ceratodontiformes > Protopteridae > Protopterus > Protopterus annectens. The sequence goes on along the minus strand of NC_056725.1, from coordinate 1,967,985,268 downwards.
AACTTTCAATGTGAAAAAAATCTGAGAATGAAAGTAATACAAAGCAGAAAACTTTAATCACTAAGTACAGTTAAGATGTCACTGACCAGGATGGCACCTGGTGATAAATGAGAAGGCAGGAGCCTCACTTAATTTAGGCATTATAGCTATATGTGTAAAAATACCTTGCAAATTTAAAATTCTGTATTATATGTAAGTCGTAATAATTTTTCAAAAAATGTGTAAAAATCAAACTTAAATGCAACAGCATGATTTGCTTGTATTATAAGCAAAGTGTTGTATAAAGTAAGAAAATATTCATCATTGTGTCACTCTCTAAAGATCCATTTGGCAATCACAAATGAACGTGGTGGGTTTCTTCTTCTCAGTTTTCTATACAAATCCCATAAAGTGATTCTACTTCATCTGTAAGCCACCTGTTAGTTGTTAAAACTACTCACACTAGTTGTAATTATAAACTGACAATGTTGTACTTCTCCTCAGAATAACTTACTCCTTGGGATTCACAGGCCATTCATTTTTAGGTCTTGCTCTGACCCTGTCTCACTCATTTCCAAGTGAAATATGTTACACATTTGACTAGAAAGCATTCACACAAAAACTGATAACATTCTTAATGAACTGAATCACTTGCTTTTGTCTCAGTCGTCCTTGAAACTAAAATACTCTAACCAGCTCTGTACTGCATCACCTCCCCATCACTTAATTCATTTGCTGTGATTTGAACATTTTATAATCACCTACTTAAATTTTGTAAATAAATATCCACACATTATATGCTAATATAGATTTTATGATATTTTTACTCAATGTTTATTTGCATGTGCTGAATTTCTTTCAAGATTTCATACACAAGCATATTGTAAATCTTACTATTATCCTGTTGCACTCAGATACTATAGCTGAAATCAATCCCTTGGTTAGCAAACTTTAATAAATACAATATCTGATGATGCTGTCAAGATGTGTTCTGTGACTGCAGTGCAATCTGTTAGCAGTAGCAGACACATTTGTTGGTTCAAAAATCTGATAATTAAGGGAAGGAATGCTGCATTTAAACTTAATGCAAAAACAGAATTTAGTATAATGTTATGTTTATTCTCAAGATATTCACTTTGTCTTATAGTTTATGCAAACCACCATTTAATGTTCTCACACATCCAGTGCATCAGTCAAAGCCTGTTAAACAGAACTGGCTTAATTTATGGTTTTGGTGTAGAACGGACAGATTGTTCTTTCACATAGTCTCCTCAAAAACTGAGCAGAACAGCCAAATAAATTGGGTCATGTCACTAATAAAATGCTATCTATGATTAAATGGATTCACACTGTGCACTTGTACACCACCTTATATTGTAATGAAGTTAATACCAAAAGGTGAGTTAATGATCAGAGCATTGAATCCAATGGTACTGAAGAGGCAGTGAGGCAAAATGTCCATGCTATCATAAAATAATTTCTATGTCAGCAAAGTTCAGAAAAATGTTCTGTCTATAACCATGGATACAGATTTGACTAGCAAATAATTCTAAGTATTATAAAAGTACTTCCAGAAGTGTAAGTGCATTGCTGGGAGGTTGGAATAATAATTCTGAAACAGCTATACAATCATACATTTCTCAAGTTGTTAATAAGATCTTATTGACATATTTTGACTTGTTTAGTGGTTTGAGTTACATTCAAGGAGGATATTGAATAAATATTTCTGCTCAGGTTGAATTAGTCGCAGATGTCCTGAGATGAGTTTCAGTCCTACACAATAATGAGAATAAGTAAGTACTCAGATGTACAGAATCAATGGTAACTACGGAAACTGGAACACAACAGTGAATAAATAGCATGGTAATAGATATTAAGCAAGTCAAGCTGTGAGCAGGTATAAATATTCAAAACGTAAACAACAAAAGGTAACATTATTCCCTTCAAATTATTAAAGTAGCTGGTATTGTGCTAAATGATATGTTCTGTTCTTTTTTTGATGATAGCTAGATATTCTGGGAGTCTAGCTTAGGAAATATCTGAAATCGTACTTTTAGTACTTGTCTCAACAGATTCTGATTTTTAAACTGTCTTTTGGAAAGTCATCAGATCATAAAGCATTTTAAAAAACAATGGCAGTGGTAACAGGAGACTTGGGAGGACTGAGATGCATAATTAATCGCCTTCTAGTCTAAATGTTCTAAACAAGGGAATGACTTGTAGCTATATAAACTGTTAGACTGAGATAAAATAGCTAAAGGATAAACAGAAGTAAAAATCAAATCTGTCAATCTGCTCTCAACTACATGGAACATGTGGTGACATCTGATGGTCTCAAGCTAAATCTGTATTAAGTCAAGGTAAT
>NC_056725.1:1967890424-1967977924 GCF_019279795.1 Protopterus annectens | reverse complement strand
CTGACATTTATGTACTTCTGTCTGTCATGATGAATCCATAGACCTGCACTTTCACCCCTTTTGAGATTGCCTGTAATGTCCAGTCTTGAAACATCTGTTGTGACGGCCTGGAGAGATGTTGGAAGGGAATAAGGAAGACCTGGACTGCAAGAGATCTGGTCTACCTAGCAGAGAATCACCCTTCCTACTGATTCAGAAACAGGGATTTAAAAAGAAAAAGGATGAAGAATCTGAATCCAGATTGACCTGATATACCACTCAATTTTTCTCATATGGAGTCTGGTCAGCAAAAGCATGAAAATCATATATCCAAATATCCTGAGAAATTCCCTTGCAGATACCCGACTTCAAGAGGGGAAACTCGGGAAGGATATTTGCAGCATCTCTACTTTGTCTAAAGGAAGAAAGGCTTTTCCCAGTGCAGGATCTATCAGACATCCCAGGAATACAATTTGTTAGGAGGGATGAGAATAAATGTTTGTAAGTTGATTTGAAAACTCAGACAGAGTTAGAGATTATAACTAGTTGCAAAAGACTCATGACATCTGGAGAAAGAGTCTGCAAAGATTAGCCAACTATAAACCCAACTATAAAAATATGGAAAGATGTGAAAGCCTTGAAGTCTGGAATAAACAATTACTGAAGCTAGATGCTTTGTGGATAACATCAGTGCAGTGGAAAGTCCAAAGGGTAAGATACAGAACTGATAATGTAAGTCAGGCACAGAAAATATTAAAAGAACGTCCAAACAGCTTGTCAATGGGAATTTGATGCTAACCATTCATTAAATCGATCTTTACCATGAAAACTATAGAAGGGGAGCAGAGATAAAAGGGAATAAAGGGGAATCTTGACAAAATGCTTTAGAAAGGAAAGCTCCAGCAAAGGCCTCCAGGATCTTTTCTTCTTTGATAACAGAAAAATCCTTGAATAAAATGCTTTGCCCATCTGACAGGGTACACTGGCTCTATTATTTAATGAACAAGCATCTGATGCAGAATGAAAGAAAATAGGGAGGCATAGTTCACAGGGCTAGAACAGGAAGAATGATTCCCATTTCCAGCTGTACCACTATTTAATTACTTCTAAAACCCATTGTCTGCAGCCATCTAGTACCACAAGGGAAGATGATGCCTCTGAAATATTTAGAGATTGTCAGTGTATGAAGGAGGGGATGAGCAGGAGAACTATCTTTGATTTTAGAAGTTTTTTGCTTTCTTTCTGGATCCATCTTTCCATCATTTTTTTTAAATTCCTATTTAATGGCTCCTTGCTGATTAAATTGCTTAAAGAAATAGGAGACTGAGGAAGAAGGGACATTTTGCTTGTTTTTGAAAAAGAGGGTTGAACTGTTTGAATCACCTCTTAAATCAGCCTTCCCCTTTCATCATACATCTTGAGCACCTCAGCTGAAAAAAGACCAAACACAACGTCCTTGCCCCGATGGAAAATTTAATAAATCTTGAGGCAGAGTCATCAGCATCATAAGCACACTTTAAAACATGCCTAAGAACCTGAGAAGCAGATGTTATATAGGCATTCAAGGACTTTTCCCCCAAAGAAGGAAGGTTAATAATAAAAGTTTGCATTATCTCAAAAGAGAAAATTAGATACATTAACATATGAGCTTGATAGTTTAACATTTTGAAAGATAAAGCATCAATAGAATACACTTTCTTCCCCAACTTGTCAAAAGCTCTCTCATCCTTGTCAAAGAGAATAGGGTTAGCACAATTCCCTGTTTAGACAGATAAATTACACTGAATCTGTTTTAAGGTTGGAAAACAAACACTTATATGAGTCTGAGGTAACCATATATAACCTGTCAGACTTCCTGAGTGCACAAAGTTGAAATTAACTCATTCACTTCAATGGAGCTCAGGAAGTTTGCACTGTAACTTCCACTGGGCGGACCCTAAACCTTTTGACACAATTAAATTATGTCCTCATATTTCAAATAAATGTTCATATCTCTGGAACCATAGGGCTTATGAAACAAGTAAAATTGGCAAACTCTTCAGCACAAACATTTTTTATAGTGGTTGTATTCTTTAGGTTCTAGGTCTTAAACCGAATTTTATAAGTCACAGTCAACACTTCTTCTTCTTTCAGCTTTTCCAAGTTAGGGGTCGCCACAGTGGATCACCTTGTCTGCTCATAATTGGCAGTAGAGCTTTACGGTGTCGAGTTGCTAGCCCAGCGCCCAACCTTCCACAGAAGACACACACACACTCACACCTAAGGCCAATTTAGAGTGTCCAATCAACCTACAGCATGTCTTTGGGGATGTGGGAGCAAACTAGAGCACCTGGAGGAAACCCACGTGACCACAAGGAGGACATACAGACTCTGCACAAAAAACACCCCAGCCTAGGATCGAACCAGAGAAGCTCTTGCTGTGAGGTAGCAACGCTAACTGCTGCACCACCATGGCTGCCCAAGTCAGAGTAAACACAAAGGGGGGGATTTAGTAAAGCCTACACAGATGTATTTGTCACGTAGGCATAGTGACATGGTGCTTTCATGGAAGTAAGCAGATGTGCAATCCAGTAAAGGGAGCTGAGGGGTGTGCACGAACGTGCAAACACGGAAGTGTCTGTGTCATGCAAATCACCTCATAAGCAGGTAAAATGCATGCAAATGAGGCAGATAGAGTGATCCAGCAAGCAGATAGGCAGTCATGCAGACCCCGTGTTGGTGTCTGTAATGTACACTGAAAAGTTCCATGTACAGGATATAAAAATGACACCAGGGGCTGTAAAAGTGTAGTTACAGTGGAGTGGCAGAAATAGTATAGAGGACACAGATATGCAAAAGTAGCCACTGTGTGTCCAAAACCTTATATAAAATAATGTAAAATCATTTTTTTTAATACCCTGGGCATGTTTATATCACACGCCGTAGTGCACAAACATGCTGTTATGAAAAAAAAAATATTGTAAAAACCAGAATTTGTGAGTATGTAACAGTAATGCATTTAGAGGATCATGTGTGGAGTATGTACAATATTGGAAAGCTGTGGTTGCTAATGAGGCTGACCCTGAATCCATGTAGTTACCAGGTACTGTGCATGGATTTGTATGCAAATGAGCTGGGGTTACTGAATAGCACAAATGGGTATCTGTGTCCCCAGATCTCATCTGGGTAGGCAAAGAACCATGTTTGTGTCCACAGAAGAGAGAGCTGACATCAAAAGGAGGTGTATCCGCAAACATTTAAGCTTATTGGATCTCTGTGGCACCTGTTTGCACAGTGCACCCCTCTGCTCAGTGGGGAAGGGGGTGTTAAGCTTGGTTTACCTTAGGGGCATGTATTTCAGTGGGTTTGAGCATGTTTGTATGGGACACAGCCCTGCTGAGCATGACTCTCTATGGGGGGGTGTGTCTACTGACTTGCCTAACTTGGTTTAACTTTGCAACATGGGTTTGTGCAGTGTGTCACAGTGTTCAGCAAGGAAAACTGTCAAAAAAAATTGGCTGAGAAAGCCAATGACATATTAATTACTAATGAGCCCTGTTTCACTTAAACTAGGGCCATTAAACCCCTTAATGATGCACTTGGCAGGTGGAATGCATCATAGCTAGCCAATCACACAGAGTACACCTACAGCAGAGCACTATAAAATATGCATATGCCCTACAATCTGATTTTTCCTCATACTCTGCACCACTGGAGTACAGACTTGGGAATTTTAACCAAGAGAATGCTAGAGGCTGCTGCAGGTCTGCTACATATGTATGTCCTACATGCTGAAGTCAATGCAGCTGCTGGTGATGCTGACCATAGGCCTAGACTGAGATGGGGAAGAGTGTTCAGCCCCAGGGTAACCTACCAGGAGTTACATGAGCTGGAAATTGTAGATCACTACAGGGTGGACAGGGACATACTACAATAACTCAGTGACCTCTGTCATCCTCAACTCAGACCCAGCACCAACAGAGGGGAACTCATCCCAGTGGAAACAAAGGTATATGTAGCCCTTAGCATACTAGCTGCAGGTACTTTCCAAAGACCATCTGGGATATGATGGGGGGGGGGGGTCTTACAGGTATCTGCTTCCAGGGTACTCCACCAGTTCCAGGATGCCATGCTACCACATGCTAGTGACCACATTTATCTTCCCCACACCCCTGAGGAGAGGGCCAGCAGTATGTGACTCTTCTACCATGTAGCACACTACCCTGAGGAACTGCGTGCCATAGATTGCACTCATGTATACATCAAGACACCACCTGGTGAAGAGGGTAGAATCAACATCAACCACAAGGGGTATCACTTCATCAACTGCCAGGTCATGTGCAATGCCCAGGGCATTATCATGAATGTGTTTGCTGGCACCCCTGGCAGTTAACGCGAATCCCATATCTGGCATGTATCACAGCTGTACCAGATGTTTGCTAGGGGACACATCTCACACAGCCATTTACTTCAAGATGCTGGCTACACACTGGAACCATGGATGATGACTCCTTTCAGAAACCTACACACACCCACAGAAGAATGACATAATGAGGCACATGCACAAACAAGGAACATCACAGAGCATGTGTTTCGGCTGCTGACGTCATGGTTCTGGTGCCTCGATATATCTGGTGAAGCCTTGCAGTACTCTTCAGCCACATGTGCACAAATGTTCACAGTATATGCCATGATACACAATATGATCCTGCAGAAACAGCTACAGCAGGATCAGCAAAGGGAGGGGCTACATAGCCTCCCCACCAATGCTTAGGTCACCACAGCTGCACCCACAGGGGGACTTCGCTGAGGAACCCCCTGAGGCTGTTCCTATAGGCAAACATATGTGTGCCCAATATGTCCTGGCCTTGGCCAAGAGACACCATATAGCACATGCACTGACAACCTAGGCCCCTAGGGACTGACACTGTACTCTGACTCACATACATATCAGTAAAAATGATGCCAGCCAGGCCATACAACCTATTCTTCACTGTGTATTGGCTGTGGACTGTCTGTATCAGACAGAGTCAGCCCCGAACTACAGGTCTGTCAACTTCTGCATTCGCAAGGTAAATCACTCTCCTGTACACCACTTGTAAGGGGTACTACAATATAGTAGCATATGTATGGACCTACCGCATGTATGCAAGGGAATACAGTGAGCTATATATAGTGTGCTGTTGGGCTACTTACAGAGATCTATAGTGGGATACTGGGCTACTTGTACAGATCTAACAGCCACTTGGGACAACAGGTACTCTGTTCACTTAGTATGTGCCCCATAATAGCCACTAGGCCACATGGCTGGAAACTTCATGATAGTAGCCCAGGGTGATGCCAAACAGTGGGGGTCACAGGACAGTCACATGACTGCCTATGCCAGCAGAGCATAGGGTGGTCATCCCCCACCCCAAACACATCAACGTTGCCATACAACTACTGTAACAGTAAGTCTGCAATGATATACCAGCAGACCAGACAATTCCTTTATCTTGTTGATAGTGTGAGGGAGGAAACCCTTTCTGTCTGGCAGCTGATGTGGCTCAGTGGGCTAGGGACAGTAGTATGTGTGATGGTGCTGATGGTTTGAATCTGGCAGCATCCAACATCTTTTGCATATGAGGTGCTCATATGGTGATAGTCCCACAGACTGACATAACTCCTCAGTCTTTTACTGTAAGAAAGCTGCACAAAGCCAGAGTGAATGGGGGCACAAAGGGCCATACCTATAGACAGACATTATTCACTCTCTGAGTAACCTAGCAGGTGGCTAGTATAACAGCAGGCTGCAACAGGTCAGATTAGCTGCAGGATGTAAAGGCCATTTGTTAAATGTGTCAGTAAGTACAAGTCAGAGAGCGATGTTTAGTATAGCACCAGGAAACCACAAATGTATGCGGAACACAGCAGAGATATGAGGCAAAATGCTGGACATTCTGCAAACATGTACAGTGAGAGGTATGCAGACTGTCACCCTGTGTGTGGTGTTACACCATGTACCCCAATCATATTATACCTCTCAACCTCTTACAGCAGGAAATCTGGCCAAATAAAGTGAATAAAAGTGGGACCAAGGCCCACAACTTGGGATAGGTTTTAAATATTTTCTCCTACAAACATAGAATGTGGATAGAATAACAGGTCTTGCAGTCGCATGACTCTCCTGGTGTTCATGGAATCCGAAACTCAAAATATCTGTCATTATTAATTTACTTAAATCTTGACTGATTTGCCATTAATTTGCCCGAAAACAATGTTATGTAAAACGGGCCAAAAATATGCAGCAAAAGTCTGGACAGTCTGTGAAGCTCTCTACAGTTCTGAAGTTTGAGTCACATATTAAGGTCAGCAAACAGCCAGAGAATGCCCTGGACAATATCAGGCAACTGCAGTACTGTGGTAACAGGTGTAGCAGGCAATGGGCTGCAGCACACAATAATCCCGGACTGGAGTACAGGTAGCTCTGGCCTGGAGTCACCTTGCAAGTACTGACAATTACACTGGGCATGTTCCTACACTTAGCTAACTTGAGACTAAGTCTGTGTGCCTCTACCACACAAATACCTGCTATGTGGAAATATGTCTGTGCATATGTACAGCTACATATACATATAGGCCTGTCCCTATCCTCCTCACCCTTGATTAGTATCTCTATCAGTATGTGGTATACACACACACACACACACACACACACACACACACATATATATGTGTGTGTGTGTGTGTGTGTGTGTGTGTGTGTGTGATAACAAGAACTATATATAGCTATATAAAGTACAGTGATACTTAGACTCCCCACATACTGCTACATAACACATTTACATTATTGACACTCAACTACATTTAAGGAGACAATCCTGTTACACGCATTGATATAGATATGGGCGGGCATGTATGAATGTTCTTCACAATACCCCTGAATGCTGGGGTTATCTGCACATACAGATCAAAACAGCTGTCTGATGGCACCAGACCAAGGCTGCAACAGTACATAATCCACTCACCCACAGACCCCTGGGCCTGTGGGCTGTCACCCTACAGACAGACATAGATACACAGGTGTTGTAATGTACAATGGGTGCAACACATTTTCTTGGACAGTCCTTATTGTCCCTGGCCACATGTCTGCCTATCAAACTGAAAACAGCCACATATGGCCAGACTGTTAAGTGTACACACATAGCTGGGATATTACCAGGTATCCCACCTGTAGGGCACTAGATACAATAACAGTGCCAAACAGTATCACTCTGCAGGCCACACATGCTGTCTAACACAAGGCCACTTTGCGTACTCCACAAGTACGGTGCCTGCATCCACATATATAGCAGACATAACCTGTGGCATGTGTGATAAGTACTGTGAGCTGTAGTGTGTAATAGTATTTATTTATTTTTATTTTTATTTTACATTTGTTTGCCGAGTAAGTCCGACTGGGTCCATTTTCAGCGGAGGCCCAGGGAGGTAAGCTTCATTCCAATTACACAGTTAACAAAAGTTTAAACATACAACATATTAGTCCAAAGCCAGCATATAACAGTTTAACAAACAGGCTACAATTTGACAAAGGTTTCCATATGAGTATTAGTCATACAGTGGAGAGATAAGAAGAGAATACACAACTTAGTTAAAACTTAACAATGTAGTAGTCTACATTATTTTAAACATAATTTAACCACATTGGAATATACACCAGCAAGCTAAGCTGAAGTTACCTTACGTAATTTCTTAAGAATTGAAGTAACTTGTATTACATGGTATTATTTGGGTTTTGCAGATGTAAGAAGACCTTGTAACAGATACAGAGGGATTAAAGAGGCAGGTGGATAATAAAAAAATTAGCCTGGGTTGGAACATGTACATATCTAGGACTTGGTGAAGTAGGATTTTAGCTGATTTTTGAAAAGATGTTTGCCTGTCTGTATCCTATCTTTAAGTGGAAGGGAGCTCCACATTTTAGCAATGATGCAGGAATATAAGGAGTCGCCTGAGTTATATTTGCTTTTGGATTCCTTTACCAGACCCTTATTTGTGGATCTTAGCAGACGACTGTTGGTGTTATGGTTGAATAAGTTGTACAGGGATGGCGTTTTGTCAGGATAGTAGAGACATTGATGAGCTAGGGTGAGATGGATATGGGTGAGTAGGTTAGGTAATTCCATCCAGGAGAGTTTGTGAAGAGCTAGGCAATGGTGGGATCTATAGGCAGAGTCAGTAGCAAATTTAGCTATCTTATTGTATCAAGTGAATATCTTATTTAGTTTTGTTTTATTTAGGTTAACTTAGATGAGAGAGGCGTATAGTAATGTGGACAGTAAGTGGGTTCTTGCTATGATGGTTTTACTATTGGAGGTCAGGTAGTTCTTAAATCTGTAGAGTGTACCTAGTTTTTTGTGTACCTTAGTTATAGTTTGTGCTACATGTTTGTCAAAGTTAATATTTTGGTTGATGATAATGAGATGTGCAACTGGTGTGCTATGGGTGATCTCAGAGGTGATGATTTTGAAAGGGAGTGTGGGGTCTAAGGCTTTGGAGGGATGAAAGAGCATGAGTTGTGTTTTTTTGGGATTGAGTATTAATTGGGTGTCTGCTAGCCAGGATTCAACTGCTGAGAAGGATTTGTGGGTTATTTTCTGTAGAAGTTGGAGAAAGGGAGCAAAGCAGATAAGGGTAGAGTCTTTGGCGTATTGTACTAATCTTGCATAAAGAGTGGCTTTATGGAGGCTGTTTGTGAATATTGTGAAGAGTAGGGGACCGAGTATAGATCCTTGTGGTACCCCTAGGGTGACTGGGAGAAGAGGGTATAGTCTGTCCTGCCACTTTACGGCTTGCTGTCATTTGGAAAGATAGTCTATGAACCATAGGAGTGCAGAGCTATTTAGTTTAAGTTCTGAGAGAACAGTCAAGAGTTTACTATGGGAGACTGTATCAAATGCTTTTGAGAGGTCTAAAAAGACAATTCATACCAGATTGACTAAATTTTATTGTTGGTTAACATGACTGGTAAAACTAATAAGGGCAGTAGTGGTACTGTGACTGAGATGAAGACATTGTTGAGTTTTGTCTAGGAGATTGTTAGTGAGAAGGTATTTTATTAACTGAGAGTCTATACACTTCTCAAGAAGTTTTGAGAGTGGGGTAATATGGCTATTGGATGGTAGTTGGATAACTCAGTTGAGTTTCCTCATTTGTGAAGGGGTATTATGTGTGAAATTTTACAGATGGTTGGGTTCAGAGATTGATCTTTTTGTGCGTATAGAGACAGGGTATGATATAGCCTTGGCTGCGATTCTGAGGTATTCTAATGGGAGTTTATCAGCAGCCAGGGTAGTGGGCCTTAATTTGGACAGATATTTCAGGATAGTACTGGTCTGAACTGGTTGTAAAGAACAGTTGCTTTGATCAGATGGGGAGTCTGGTAAGTTTGGGAGGGTAGTGGGTGGAGAATTGAATGATAGTTTTAAAACGGAGTTGGTAAAATATTCATTGAACTGTGTTGCAGTGTCATTATAGATGTGTCAGTATCTGGGGCTGGGGTGCTGGTTTTATGTGGTTGGATTACTTTATTGATGGCAGCCGAAAATCTTTGAGGGTTAGCTTTGTGTTTATTTTGCAAATTTGAATAATAATTTTTTGTCTGATCTTATTTATCTTTTTACTCTATTTCTTAATTCAAGAAACTGTTGCCTGTTAATGTTAGTTTTGTTTTTACGCCAAGTGTTCCATGCTTTATCCATTTGTTTTAGTAGGATATGGGTACTTTTAGTGAGCCAGATTGCAGTGTTGGACTTTATTTGGATTGTTCTAAATAGGTAGACTTTCTAATCTCACACCTTTCAACTTTGTGTGTGTGTGTGTGTGTGTGTGTGTGTGTGTGTGTGTGTGTGTGTGTGTGTGTGTGTGTGTGTGTGCATCAGTATATTTCCTCACATCACTATGGACATGCACATATGGGCTGTCTCCATGGAATGGTATGCATTTTATGGCCCTGGAGCTGGATGATGGCCTCTGAATTTCCTCCTCTACAAGGCCTGTGGATGTCATCCACCTTAACAGCACTGGCTGACAATCTAACAGCATATAAACACTGTGGCACACACAATGATAGGGGTTTTAATCTGACAGCATCCAACTTGTGTGTGTAAATATATCCCCATACAGCATTTTAGACAAGCCCCTATGTGCCATCTCTGTTCAATGCTATGCATTCTATGCCCACTGACTAGCTGCTGGTCTCAACATTAGCCTCTGTTAGAAAGCCTGCTGATGTCATCCACCTTAAGAACACAGGTTGACAGTTTATTATCATGTAAACAGCTCTGCACATGTGATAAGTACTGCAAGCTATAGTGTGTAACACTAGATAGGTAGGGGTTCTAATCTCACAGCATCTAGTGTGTGTGTGTGTGTGTGTGTGTGTGTGTGTGTGTGTGTGTGTGTGTGTGTGTGTGTGTGTGTGTGTGTGTGTGCGTGGGTGTGTGTAAACATGTCCTCTGACAGCACTAAAGATGTACCCATGTTGGCTTCCCCTTTGCATTGGTTATGCATTTAATGGCCCTGTGACTAGCGGCTGGCCCTAATTTGCCCTCCTCTACATAAGCATAATCAATGTCCACCAACATCTACACTTGTACGTGCAGACTACCCGGGTGACATGTATCAAGGGTAGTAAAGTGTGTCACAGGATATGAAAGCATGATGATCCTGAATGTGTCCATATGCACCTATAAGGCCATGCACGTATACTGGCATGCCTTGCTGAAGTCATATCTCTGCTGTGCTACCTTGCCATCCTGTGCTGCTGTATTTCCACAGTATCTTCATAATTGAACCACTCAGACTTCTCAGACAAAAACATACACAGCTCTGTGACACACCTGTTATTCTGTAATGCTGCCACCAGTGTACCAGCAGGCAAAAAAGATACACAATGTTTGATGTGTAGTCCTGACACATGCCAACATATAGTAGCAGTCATGGCCCACAACTGCTATAGCATAACAATATTGCACTACACAAACACATGTAAACTGATATAGTCATCCGGAGCAGCAGACACATATATACGCAGGTCCCTGCATCAATGGAATGGCTAGCAGGGATGTGGCACAGGTATCATCATATGCACACGGTGTGGTGTGAGAGTGCCAAAGGCCTAGGCTGTGCCAAACACCATACCCAAGGTCAGATGCGGTGCTAGTACCTGATGGTGACTTCAGTCTGCTGGGCATGTGTCCCCCACAGGACCATCCGGGACTACTTGTCCATGGCATGCCACATCATAGTGTGGACAGCACACCTCCCTCTGTAGCACTGGAGGTACTGTACTGCCACTACAGAAACATGAGTGTGTATGGCCACGTGGACTCCCAGCAGATGGTGTTGTTGACCTACGTTCACGTGTCCAACGCCCAACCCTAACCACATGTTCCAGCACAAACAATGCGTGTTCAAAGACAGACATTGCCTCAGCCCACCATCTGTCCACTACATCACTGAAGCATTCTGTTGCATTACCAATGTGTTGTAGGCAGTCATGGATGTCAGACTGTGCTGCATCCATAACCCTAAGTATCCATCTGTTGTTGTGTTCAGCTCATGCCTGTGCCTCCATAACAGCCCAAAACATGTGGCGAGTGAACCACTATGTGACACATACAAAATGAGGTGGATGGGCAGCAGTTCTCCTTCATGCACCCCTGTCAATCTGCCTGTGTGGGACTGTGTGTCTAAACTCACTGATGCCATAGTTCTCACACTGTCCTGTACTATGTCACCACCCTTTGACTGTCCAATATATGTGGCCTCTGGTGAGTGGGTATGTGTGGGCATACTGACTGTGTTGTGGGGAAAATGGGGGCAGAAGAGGGTTGTCAACCTCTGGAACAGATTCAGCCACTGACAACCCCACCTATGCCTCACTATGGCCACCATCATCATCAGAGTACAATGAGACACTGACATTGGGTTATGAGGGGGAGGGAATCCAACCTCCCTGTTCACCTGTGAGAAGCAAGACAAAAGCAGTACATTACCACCTGCACTATTATGTATAGTAATCCACACAGACTTATACAGATGAGGATTCCAACTGCATTACATGTCCCACATCATCCCATTTATGATCCCATGTACAACACACACACACACATACACACACACACACACACACACACACACACACACACACACACACACACACACACACACACACACACACACACACACACACATACACACACACACACTCAAAACAACATACACAGACAACCCAGGCCCTGTATAACATGCACAACACCTACAACTGGGTAATGTTGCCAGTACAATACACCTGTGAGGTATGCAATATGACAGTGTATGTGACAGAACTACACATAAAACCCAGTATACCTATTGACAATGATATGCCAGTTGTAGTAGCAGTGCCTCAAGTATATACCTTCTCCCTACTGTGTTTGAATGGGCATCTTGGAATAATTGCCTCATATATAGCAAGCTGCCTAGTTGAATATAAATCCAAAAAAGGATCCAGCACAAGGGGAAGATGAAAATTAATGCAATTTATTGTGGCAAACCCAATAAACACAAAAGCAAACTGGTTTTGGCTAGGAAATATAGCCTTCTTCAGTGCATCAAAGTTATCAAACAGAGATATATTTCCACATATTTTATATACCCAAAATCATGGAGACTTAATTAGAAAGAACCAATAATTGGTTCCAACCTAAATTAACTTAACTCATTCAGGCCAAGTTTAAATAGAACTCCTAGCCTGATAATCCAAGATGACTCCTTGTGGTTTAGTATGGAATGCCATCCAGCTTTACATGACCTATTTCTTTGAATTTTATCTATAACAATGAAAATTAATTTTGCAGTTTTGTGTGTTAGAGTGTGTTTTTAAAGGGCATTGGAAACCCTTTTGTTTCTAATGTCACTTACATGTTCACTGATTCTATGTCTGAGGGGTCTGGATGTTTGTCCAACATAAAAAGAGGAGCAGAAGCAAGTAGCCAAATAGACAATCCAGTCACTACTGCAGTTTCCAAAACATCTTATATCATACACTTTTGGTGTGTTGCTGCTAATGAATTCCTTAGTTTGATATACATGTGCACATGCACTGCAATGTTTACAAGCAACACATCCTAATAATATATCACCAGATAAGGTTCTCTGTTGACTGGTAGATGTAGTGTAATGTTTATAATGGGTTAGATGTGAATTAATAGTTCTCCCTCTACGGTAAGAAAATGAACATCTTGAACTAAGCAGTTCACCCAATTTGTCATGGGCTAGCAAAATGTCCCAGTGGTTGTAGATAATATTTTTAAATCTGTAGGTGTTACTTCCAAAAGTAGTGAATAACCTGATGGGTTGTGAAGTGTATGTACTTGCCTCATTAGTTCTGTCTTTATATTGTAATAGTTGACATCTGTCTTGTTTGTCAACCTGATTTTGTGCCCAAGAAATGCAGTCCTGACGATAACCCCTCATGAGAAATCTGTTAGTTAGATCATTTTGGCAGGCTTTAAGGGTTTGTTCAGAGGAACATATACATTTAATACATAAATATTGGGACATCGGAATATTGTTGATGATGTGGTGAGGGTGATGGCTGGAGGCAAGTAACAGAGTGTTATACTCTGGAAATTTCCTATAGCCTTGTGTTTCCGGTATATGGTCCACCTGCCTAGTTATAATCACATCAAGAAATGTTATTTTTTGGTATTCAATATGAAGAGTAAATTGAATACCCCACTTATTTTAACGTACTGTATAAATTCTTCCACATACTGCTTATCACTCTGCCACACCATCCAACAATCATCCAAATAACGTCTCCAGATGTCTAACTGATCCAAAAAAAGATTCTGACTGGAATCATATATCAATTGTTCCTAAAAAACCCATAAACAAATCGGCATAGATGGGAGCAAAGAATGCTCCCATCACCATGCCACGAACCTGCCAATATGACCGCCCATGAAAGTAAAAAACATTTTTTGACAACACGTGTTCAGTTAAACACACAAGAAGTGGGGTAAACCAAGGAGTGTATAATTCCTATTTTTCAAGCCAAAATTGAATGGACTGTAAACCTGCCCAGTGTGGAATGCTGGTATATAGGGAGGTGACGTCAAGTGTACATAAATACCATGCAGGATCCAATTGTGTATCTTGAATAATATTAAGAAATTGCGTGGTATCTTTTATTCTAGACCTAATCATAGGTAACAAAGGTTGCAAAAATTCAATTAGGAAGACTGATAAGGGCTCAGTTAGCGATCCCCTTCCAGATACTATAGGCCATCCGGGAGGACAGGTGGGATGTTTATGTATCTTTGGTAATAGATACAAATACTGGAGTACAGGGTCTGACACCGTAAGTTGTTTATAAGTTTTTAAACTGATTATGCCTTCCCCAGTTGCTAGGTCTAGAAAAGAATCAATATCTTTTTTGAAATTGGGGGCTGGATCAACTACCATATGTATATAAAATCGAGCATCTGACAATTGTCTTTCAGCCTCAACCTGGTACCTATTCCAATCCATAACCCCAACACCACCTCCCTTAACTGATGGCAAAATAAGCAGAACATGGTTCTGACTAAGATCCTGTAATGCTAGTTGTTCTGCTTTGGACAGGTTATGTTTAACAAACTGATGTTCATGAGAAAAATGAAGATCGTTTAATACAAACTCCCTGAACACTGCAATATGCTTATTCAGGGGAGGCACAAAAGTAGATTTCCCAAATTGGAAACCAGTAGATCTTTGAGTGTCCTGTCTATCAGTAAAAAATATTTTCAAATTTAATAATCTACAAAAGTCATTGACTTCATTAACCAAAATGTGTTCAGGAACTTGACAAGTCGGCACAAAATTGAGACATTCATAGGGTATATCATATCTGGAAAAATACCGTATCACAATTACCAGTTACAGGACCATGAACTCCGGCCACCCCTGACAGACCTATGAAAAGGTGAGGGAGGGTTTTGTTAGCAACACCAAATGTTGCAGTTTTACAGAGTAATATGTGGTTATATCCACATGTACAGTAGCTAATGTGATACTGGCTATATTACTGACATTCTGAGTATGTTTGCATTACTGTGGATAAATGCCAACCCCCCCCCATACAGATAGAGCTGACACCATGTACTGGTCTGTAGACCCTGCCATAATGGCTACTAATGTATTATACTGGTGAACACAGTAAGCTTACCTGGACATTCCTCTGATGTGGGCACTGTGGCACCCACCGCCAGGATGTATGATGCGATGGTTGGCTGGGAGATGTTGGTTGATACTTGGTTAGCCAGGAATTCCTCTTTGGCTGAGAGTGGTTGTTCTGTTGCAGGCCCTCCACCAGTGGCAGCATGATCCCTAGCAACAGCAGCTGACATTTGATGTGCGGCATTGACCATGTCTGTAGCCCACTGTCGAACCTGCTTGTAGCTCCTGTCCTGTTGGCCAATATGATTAACAGCCCTCACATGGTTGCCCCACAATTCTGCCTGCTGTGCATGATTGTGGAGACCCTTTTAAAGCAGGATGTGATAGTTGAGTCTGAGGGCATCCAGTATAGCATCAATTTTTGCAGATGAAAATGGAGGATGTCTCCAATGGTACATCATTCCTGTAAGACAACAAGAGAGGAACACATTACAGGAGCAAATACATGGATATCCAATATGTACAGACCCTACACATTATTCACTGCTGCCTCACACATCATACCCCACAGTTTGGTGACACACTACATGTGTGGCTATCACCAAGATAGTAGCAATACTGGGCAATGTCCCTGTGTGCTCTGACAGATTCTGCTGTATGTCTCTACAGCCATCATATGCTGCTGTATGTCCCTACAGCCATCACTGCAGTGTACTGTGGTGTGTCCCCTATGGGCAAACCCCCACTAATTTGTGATACAGCCACTGTCAGACAAATAGTGTGCTATTCCAACAACTATATAAACTACATGGGGACAGTCCAGCCACACCAGTGTGCCGCAATGCAAACCTGCTGTTGAATATGTTCCCTGTAGGCATCATACCTCTCAACTGTGCAGCTGTTTGCAGAATGTCACCATGTTTGCCTCACAGATGTGGTCTTTCTTGCACAAACTTGTGGATGTCTGACAAATGATTGTCCACTGATTGATGGTTGATATCAGAAAACTGACAGAATCTAACTGTCACCTGCCAGATCCCTCAGACAACACTTATGCTACAGTAATATCTGTTACTCTAATCACATTCTTACTTTGTATGGCCACTATGTATACTGTGTCACTGAGTTTGGCCCTTTGTCCCCCCATTAAATATGGCTTTATCCTGATTTTTTACTGTAGAGATTTGAGAGGTATGTTAAGCATAGCTCTCATGCAGACAGGGATGAATGTCCATGAAACAGGGACTTAGCCGGAGTACATCAGGGACATTCAGGGACATTTTTATAATGTTAGTATTTATGTGTGACACTGACAGACTGAGAGGAGGTGAATTACAGTACATAGTTTGATGTTACAGGAGTGTACACCCTAACTTAGTGTCACTATGTCTTACATGTAATCCACTGTCTTTACTACAACAGCTGACTGTTGCAGGAGGGATGGACAGGGACAGAGCAGAGATGTGATTCCAAGCAGAAACAATTGAGAGAGATGCCTGTAGGTGTTGGACAGTAGAGTATCACTGGCATGTCATTATCACAGATCTAATACAAGCCTGCTCATTTAAACCATATTCCCCATATCTCTATCCTCCCATCTGCATCCCGTTTTATGGGTAAATGTCGTACATACCTGATACAGTGATGTATTCCTTTTTTGAAGCATTCATTTTCAAATGCTTTGCACATACGCTGTTGGTGTGAGTATAACGACATACAAACCTGTTCCCCATAAACAGTTACTTGCCTTCTGTAGTTAACGCTTATTAACAGGTAATTGCCTGTGCACTGATCTGTGGCTCAAAATTGCTAATTGTATCCAAAACAGCTGAATTGCACTATCATTTACCAATGACATGGCACCATAGTGCAATACATAAGGCCTTCATGTAGGCCTTGGCCCCTTTCTTAGTTTTTGAGATGGACATTACTAAGGTGTGGAGACTACAGCATTACGGAGGGTAAGTACAAATACTATCCACTGTAGAGATGTATGAAGTACGTCCACAGTTTTGCCTCACATGCTTGGTCAGTGTCCCATGATAGTGTGGTCATCTGGCAGGTCACTGGCAAACATTGTAGGCTGAGGTCAGAAAGGGGTGAGAGACATCTGAGTGTCACACGTCACACCTGTCAAAATATGCATGGTAATGCAGTAGCTGCTATTCTATCAACTTACTATATTTGTAGGGGCAAATTGTAAAACATGTACTTATCTCTGGCCTTTACCCCCCCTTCATGTATGGTTGTGTCCGGATCCCTTGTTATAGGGGGTTGGAAGGTATGGTTGGTCTGTAGCAGCAACCTTAACATACAGTTGTGTATGTTCCAGGCTGCAGCTGCTACTGCAACCTAGGACACAATAGGAGGGGAGTGTGAACACTTTGGAGGCCTGCAAGCTGTACGTGTAACTGTGGCAGCTGTGGCAGCCCTGCTCGTACAGTAGAGCCAGGGTAAGGATACATCTTACAGTCTAATCTAGGCATGTGCTTAAGGTACATCCGTTATGCATCAGTGCCAATAGCAAAGTAGTAGGTGACATATAGTTAGGCTATATGAATATTTGCAGTGTGTCCCTACCTGCAGGCCTGTGACTTGCAAAAATGGGTAGCTGATAATTCAGTAGCTGTAACATATGGAACTAAAATTGCATGACTCAGTCTTTACTTGCTGTGTTCACAACATTGTAATTGAAGTGCAGCACACTGGATTCGAACCTAGGACTGTGTGTGGCAAAATGTGCTGTATACAAGCATTTAACAGACTGAGCTAGTGCTACAGTAGGTATATTTGCCAGATGTATGTGCTGAAATACAGGCTATGATACACGTTGTCTGATTCCATCAGTATGTGCATGGCTTTCAATGTTCTGCAGCAGGGTCCCATTTGAATGCACTCTGCCACTGATGCACTAGCACGTGTGTTTGAAGATGTCGCAGGTAAAAGGGAACATTTACCTACTATCCCAGGCCTGATATACTGTCATTATTATTTATTTGGTTGTCTACTGGTGTATTTCTGCATCAGTGTCCCAGGTACACCCCCATTTGTCACATTAGGTTTGATTTCAGTCCGTCAGTGGCAAACAGTATCTATTGCTTGAAACACCTGCGTTAGTTAAGACCTCTGTGGCCTAGTGGGTTAGTGCAGTAGGCTGTAGTTGGCAGGAGCCTGGGTCCAAAACATGGCAGGGGAGATTGTTTTATACATATGGCTAACACTGTGAGAAACACATAGGATAATTGAGGCACTTTAAAGCTCATTTAAGCGGGTGTGCACGGTGCTTTGCAATATGCCGCAGAGAGGTGCTCCACTTAGCTCCACACAAGCCTGCACTAAAAATTCAAAAACAAAAGAAGAAAGGGTGATAGGACAGTGGTGAAATGGGGGAAAGCAGGGGGGGGGTCATAGTGAAAGGCAGGATGGGTGTTGGGAAGCACCATAGCTTTCCATTTCATGCACAGCAACAGCTGTGCAGTTTGACAGATTTTGTGGATTAATTTGGACTCTCAAACCCCAGACAGAGGGGTGAGGGCAACATTAATGTGTTGTCAAGCCAATTGGACCAAATTAGTTTTGTCCAGTGGACACATGTGAAAGGGAGAGCTATGTATGGAGTGATTTTTTTTTTTTTTGTGGGGCAGGTGCCCATTTTATTTTTTTATAAAGAGAGAGTGGAATGTTATGGAAGGGATATAAGCACATGTGGGGGAGGTAAGTTGGGTAGGTGAAGATGCAATTGCAGACAGACAAGGCAGCAGACAGGGGCAGTGTGTGACACATGAGAGGGTAAGCACCTTGGATGGGGAGGGAGTTCTGGAATCCAAAGTGCATGTGCCTCCAGATGGCAGCAGCGTGACTGAGGTCCCCACCCATTGGCAGTCCACACTGCTCCTTCACTTCCCTGAAGGTGTCTGTGCTGGAGCCTGCCCTCAATCTGGTGCAGGTAATGTTAATAGCTCCTATGAACAATCCTGTGCACCATTGCCAGTAGTCGATCCTGGGTGACCACTGCCCCTCTGCCACCACTCCTTGGGGGGGGGATGGGCCCCCATCCCCTGAGATGGTTCCACCAGAAGGTGGTGCAGAGCCAGAGGAGGGGGCACCACTGGCTTAGGTCTCAGATGTGCTGGGAACTGGTGCCATGGCTGGTAGAGGTAGGTTAGGCAGATCAGCAGGAACCAGCCTACCCTGATTTGCTGTGGTTATGGAGGTGAAGCATTTAGGTTAGTTATGAACAAAACCAGTGTTAGTAATAACAGCATCCCTGAACATTGGAAATAACCCCATTACATTTCAATGCATATTATGTAAAATACAACAATGAATAACAGAACAGTCAGTATATTGATAGCATGCCAGTAACAATTATGGCAAATGGCCAACAGAATAGGTAATTCAACAAGATTTGTTAATATGCAACCATTGTAATACATAACGATAAAAAATATGCCCCAAAATAAAGTTTGTGGAACAACATATGTTAATAGTAAACCATAACCAATGCATAACAATAATAAATATTTGAAGATAAGGGGTGGGGAGAGACAGAGATAAATACAGCCCATTAATACCATTGTAGGCTAAATAGTTGACAACAGTACTGCTATCTACTGTACAGGTCTGTCCTTTATTTATATGTAAAAGTGCCCTATAGCTGCTGTAGCATGTACATACCTCTCAAGCTATCTGCATGGGACAGTATGGGTCAAACAGTAACAACTGCAGGTATACATCTACACAGACAACTTGCACATCAGGTGTACCTATATAGCTACCAAGGTGTACTGTGGGCTGATGTAGTGTTACTTTGCTATTTACATAATCATGTCGCTGATACAGCTTTGACAGAGGGATTATGCAACAGTAATTACATTCCATGGTAGCGTGACACTTGAGAGACATGCATGTGTACAGTACAGACAGTAAACAACTATCATGCCTTGCTTGGCAGGCATTGGGATAGAGCTCAATAGCAGTGAATGCAGAGGACATCTGCATCAAATGTATTAATTGACTGCAGCAAACTTTAACACACACTCTAGGCATGCCACCATACCAAAGCTTACACAATTTTTTTTTTTTATTTTATTTTATTATTATTGTTACACTTATTTCCTGTATTTCATGCTGTATTTTCACATTCCTGGTAATGATTGTGACAGTCTATGATATGTAAACACACAATAATGTACTCATAGTACGTGATATCTCATCCATTTACCTGTAGTTCCTGTGGAGAGAATATCTGTAAACATTTACATGACTGATACTGTAATATTTAGATCTACATAGCACTGATTTTGAACCCTGATCTATGTGTGGCAAAAATGTACCTCATATGCAGCATTTAGCAAACTGAGCTACTGAGTCAATGCTGATTACTGACTGACTGATATTTGCCTAGAGCTCACCTGGTACCAAAATATGACCTGCTAATAGTGGTACAGTTTTATAACTGACTGCCGTGACAGTTGAACACACATGCATGACATTCAAGCATGACAGAGATACTAGGTAAAATATAAATTACTACATGGAATTCAGGTGTACCTAAGACATTATTGGTGTGTTGAAATATCTGTGAAGTCAACAAACAATATCTGATTATGGGTTATTATTTGCAGTGTACAACTAGTACACTGCTATACCTGAGTGCAACACCGTACCTCACAGCCTAAATACTTGTAGCTGACATGCAATGGTGAAAACAAGACAACCCTGTTGTACACAATTTACCTTGGTGTTATTGCTATTGGTCCACAATGTCATTGCAGACCAGTTGTCATAAGTCTTTTCTTACAAAAAAACTCTGAACCTACACTTATTGCACAACAGACTTTAGTAGGCAAACCGGTACTGATACTATTTTGTGTTTTAATTGCAGAACAGTTTTAATAATTTATTTAATGCAAAACAGCCCTATTTCATAACTGACTTTATTAGACATACTTTCATGCAGGTTGTTGTTGTGTCTTTCGGCTTTTCCTGGTTAGGAGTCGCCACAGCGGAACTCCGGTCTGCTAATGATTGGCAGTAGATTTTTATGTGCTGAGTTGCCAGCCCTGATGCACAACCTTCAATGAAGGTACGCCCATTCACGCATGTCTCCACACAGAAGATGCTGTAGCTGAGAATCGAACAGGACAACGTCTTACTGTGAGGCGACAACGCTATCGGAGCACCACCACCGCAGTCCACATACCTTCATGCAGGTAAGGATACTATTTCATGTTTTTATTGCAGAACAATTTGAATAATTGCTTGCATGCAAAACAACCCTATTGCACAACAGTCTTTATTAGATATACTGTCATGCAGGTACTGATACTATTTCGTGTTTTTGTTGCAGAAAAGTTTAATGATTGATATCTTGAAAGGCAGCTCTATGTACACAGTCACGGCACAACAGACTTTATTAGAGAAAACTTCAGTCAGTTACTGGTATAATTTCATGTTTTTATTGCACAACAGTTGATATTATGCAGGTGTTGCAACACAGCTGTAATTCCACAGTTATTGCAGTGCAAACTTTTATTGCATATACATTATTATGGTTAATGCTTTAGTCTTCCCTGCTTATGGCATTACAGTTGGCAGTATGCACTTCTTACAGCACAGGTGTAAAGCCACATTCATCATAATGCAATCTTTACTGTACATACCTAATCAGAGATAATACTTTACTCTGTCTTGCTTATTTGACTATAGAAAGCAAAATACATCTGTACTCACCACACTTATGGTGCAATCTGGCCAAGTGTCTAGTATGCACCTCAGTGTTGTGATCCCTCTCTTCTGCAGCTGTTAGGAGAGAAGCACACCATTATGCATACCAGTTTAACAGACATTCAAGATTAGATATTGGTGAAACACAGGTAATGGTACTTACATACATGTGGGACATTCCCAGCCCAGAATTCTTGGACCCAGGTGTCCAACAGAGCCCTGTTCTGTCTTTTCCGGTCACCATGGTGGTGATAACATTGCTCACCTGTGTGGGGGATACCAGTTGTACTAGTGTGTTCCCTTACCAGACGGTCCCAGGCCTCCGCCTTCCACTCTGAGCCCTGGTAACCTCCCTGCATCAGCCGGCCCTCATGTTTTTTGACAAGGAGTCTGACCATGACCCTGGAATCCTGAATACCCCATCATTTCACCTGAAAGCATGAACCCTCTCCAATGCCTGCCATTGTATTCTAGGACTCCAATGGATTATGCTATATTCCTGCCTATTGGGCTTAATATAGCCTGTTTTCTGGCCCTTGCATGTCACTTAGCAGTGCACAAACCAACAAAGCTAAGCTGAGCAGTGCTAAAACCCATATGCTTTGCAGTGCTTAGCAGTGCACAAACCAGTTAATCAGAGCTGACCAGTGCATAAATATTTTCAGCCATTATTGTGTTTATGTGGTGCTTAGCATGGCTTAGCAGATCTTAGCTGAGTGCAGCAGGCCAGTATTTAAAAAATAATTTGCATAATTTGTATTTCAAACAAAAATGCTAACTTGCTCTTCCATGTATTCAAACTCTGCATCTACTGCACATGAGGCCACAACTCTAACCATTTAGCTATGTGTATATGTGAAATGTTGCTATACCTTTACATATACCTCTGAGCTACATTTAAGCAGTGCTGAGCATCACGGCTTGCTGTGCAAACCTGCTCAGCTGCACTTAAACTTGACCTAAGTAATTAAATATATCTGGTTTCTATTTTTAGATGTCTGTCAGGTGTATCTACACTGCTTAGCATTGCTGCACTCTGTGCTGCCCCACACAAACATGCTTTAAAAAAAAATAAATAAATAATTAAATTACATTGCTATAATACAATTAGACAGTGCAGGGAGTGTGTTACTCATTTACAGACACAGCACCACACTCCCTACACTAATTCAATAACCATGTCCCACATCTCTCCCTTAACAATGCACCATGATTAATATGCATGGAGGGCTGATGAGGGGGAACCATATACATGGATACTGTACCACTCCGTGTAGGCTCTACACTATACCTACACAGATTTTATTAAATCCTGGGGAATAATTATTACATTTGTATTATTTTGTTAACAACTTAAAATATCTCAGCAACCACTCAAGTTACACACATACCGTCAGCAGCATTTCATTCATCTCACTGACAGCTTTCATTGAGGCTAATGAGTTCTATCTGTGTTACCTGGTTGTTGAGATATTTACAAAAATGTAAAAATTATATCTATATAAAATAATATCACTAAAACAATAGTTAATCATGTGGATTCAGTAAACTCTGTGTAGGCTTCGCACAGAGGCTACAAGAAGTATGCATGTTACTGCGACAATGCTCAGAGTGCTGCAGTATGCAATGCATATTAGTGAGGCACAGCACTCCTAAGCTAAGTTTAGTGGCTCATAACTATATTTCTGGCCACAAAACCTTGTAAGTGAACATTGATATCAACTTCATGTAAAGGAGACCACAGACGGTCTGCAGATTTGTGTGGCATGCCACAATGATCACTAGGGCTGTACACAAACTTCTCAAACTGTAAGAGCAAGAAGTGTGGACAAACGCCATCAATAATGTGGAGACAAAGGAAGAAAACTAGGGACACATAATAAATATTGGTCTTACAAACTTAGAAAGTTGATAGAATGACAGGTTTTGCATTTGCATGAATTTTCTGAAAGGTATGAAGCATACCTTTTCAACCTTTTATTTCAAGAAATCTGGACAAAGCCTGTCAAAATGGGGGACAGAGGCACAAATATAGAGACATATTCTAAATATTGCTCTTATAAACTAAGAAATTTGCTAGAGTTACAGATTTGTTTTAACATACATTTTCTGAAGGATTTTAAGTCTGAAACTCAAATATATGTCATTATTTATTGACTTCAATCCTCATATCATCCCAGTGATTTGCCAGAAAATCACAAACGTTATGAAGAACAGACAAAAAATATGAGCCAAAAATCTGGACATCCTGCGAACATCTGGACAGTTGAGAGGCATGGTATGAAGTCTGACACTCAAATGTTTATCACTGTTTTCTGACTTCAGCTGCCAATAATGTACCAATAATTTGCCTGAAAACCACAACTGTATGAGAAATAGACCAAAAAATATGAAACAAAATCTGGACTTTCTGAAAAAATCTGTACAGATGAGAGGTATGACTGTACAAATAGCTGTCATGATGCCAATACAACACATCTACACAAAGGCCAACTTAATGTGAGAGCAAATAATCAGTAATAGGGACATATTTGACATAGATGTCACATGAGAATGTGATTGAATGTAACACTGTCAACCTCTTAGAGTCAGAAATGTGGACAAAGCCATAAAAATGTGTGACAAAGTGTCTGAAATATGGGCAGATCGTTAATATTCCATTCCAAACTTATGAAGTTGATAGAAAATATAGGCTGTACGTTAGCTTGAACTTTCTGAAGAGCATAAAATTTGAAACTCAAATGTCAGTCATCAGTTACTGACTGCACTCTGCAATGACATGCCAATGATTTGCCAGGAAAACAACATGTTATGAGGAAAATATCATAAATATGAGACAATAACTGGACATTCTACACAGATTAGGACAGTTGAGAGGTATGCACACAAATGTCTGTAATACTGAGTCACATCAGTCCAGAGATCATGCCAGTGATATGGCAGAAAGCCACATATTTGATAAGGAAAACTTCTGGATATATTTCATACACAAATGAAGATGCTGATGGGGACTATTTTCCAGGAGATGGTGTGGACCATGTGCAACTCCTTCAGGGAAATTGCCATGGAGAAAAGCTGTAAGCTTCTACCCAACCAAGCTTCTACCCAACCAGAGAGGACATTATGAATTGCAGTCACATATTATTTACTCCTCAGTCCTGGAAATGTACAGTACATACGCTGTGGTTTCTACTGATACCTGCAGGAGTACAATAACATTAAATTAGTATAGCTCTCAGTGCTATCTGTGCCGATGACCACTATGGTCAATGCTGACCACAGATGTATACTTTCTGCAGTGATTCTTATTTGCTTTAACAACCCTGTTATATGCACAGTTTATGTGTGGATGTGGAGTGGCAATGCTGTTAGGGCATGGCATGTGTCTACCTCTCCTCATAGCGCAATACATGTGCACAGAAGTATTTCTGTTTCATGTAATACTGTAATAATTGTATCTGCACTAGAGTTAATGACATCATTTCATGTGGGAGGTTTCCTTTTCTTTCCTGCAGGGGGTCTCTTGGCTGTCTTACACATCAATGGGTAATGGCACGACTGTGTAATTGTAATAAGGTTTGCTCCAATGACACATGGATCATGTATGTGCAATTGATCTGCACCCTTCTGTTTGCCAGTATACCTCTGACTTCTGTGTATTGCATGTTCTTTCCCAGGGTTTGCATTGTTCACAACTTCAGGCATTTTGTTACAATGTAAAGTGCCATGATATAAGTGCATGTTGTGTATGTGGCACTATTGCCCACTGTTGGGTTGCAATACTACCAAATGTCTCCTCACTTCTGCACATATCCTTATGTCTGTGTATTCTTATGTTTCTACACATCCAGATATAGTGCACATTGTGCATGAGTTATACTGTAACTTATTTTTATTGCAACATTTACCTGTTGACATTTATCCTCAAATTACAGTATCACTTTGCTGCATGCCACATTTACATATATCAGATACTCAAAGCAAGTCCTGTTAAGGCTGCAGTCTACTTTGTGTGTTGAACATGTGTGTTCATCAGCATTATGATGGGCTTTTCTGTTTCTGCACATACATTTACATATTTCTTTTCCCACACATGTGATGACCCTTTTGCCACATTTTTACAGCCATAACTGATGTATAGTACTATGTTGCATGTATAATTTGGACACATATGCACCTTACAAGTAGTTGAACATCCATATTACTGACCATTTATTACAGCAAATGTGCCCCTGTTTAGCTGAACATAATCAGCATATTGTCCATGTGATGTGTTTGTGCACACAATGCCACATGAATGTGTGGTACTCTGCTGCAGATGTCACATCACTCCTTATTCTCTTTATAAATGGTTCACAATGGCAATTGTGTATTACATATGTTCTGTACACAGCCAATCACATTTTCATATTCACATCATGGTTTGATCATATGGTACACACATGTAACATCTGTGTATTCTGGTGTGATGTAGGATTTCACATATTAGTAACAGTGTCATACCCAACCTGCAGTGGTACCATTATGCAGGGCAAGTGACATTTCCATAGATATCTAATACTTGCACCACAGCTTGCAGTACAATCACACAAGTGTACATTCCTCATATGTATGTCTGTCTAGTAGATCACATGAGCTCATTTAGCTTGTGTATACATAGTCCTCTCTATGTGGTGTTAAATATGAATTGTTACCCTAGTGATGCTCAGCTACCCTATTGTGAAGAAAGTGGATCTACATCACCATATGCATAATGCACTGATAACTATTGCACTTGCTGTACTAGGACAAGTTACTATAGTATATCAGGAATTTTGAACATGTACAAGTATGTTGCACATGCACCATTCATGACAATTATCCACACATGGTGCAATGTTTTCTTTCATTTCAGTGATGTGTTTGACGCTTTTTGTACTTATGCTGCAAAGCCTCTGTGATGGTGCAGGATTATTCTTCTGCTTCTTTGACAGGAAAATAATGAGTTTCCCTGTAAATTTTAGGATTATAATATGGTGTGCAGACAGATGCTTGTGTCTCACATATATGGTTGGTGGATGTAGCCTGACATCTACCTCTGTGATCCTCTTTGTGTATGGATCTATTTTACTTGCAGCCTATGCCATTTGTAAATATGTCCATAGTTACTAGCCTATGGCATGGATACAGGTCTGTGAGCCAGCACCATAGTGTCCTTTTTAGCTAAGTATTGCTCTGCATATTGTCTACACAGTAGAGTATCTCAACATCAGGAAGGTAATGAGTCATGTATAACACCACACTGAGAGTACAGTACCTCTGCAGGCTGGTCATATCACTGTTACTAATATTTGCAAACATACATCATACCAGAATACATAGATGGCACACATACATGTACCATATGACCAAACCATGATGTGAATATGAGACATTGACTGGCTGTGTACAGAACATACTGAATACACAATTACCATTGTGAAGCATGTATAAAGAGAATAAGGAGTGATGTGACATCTGTAGTAGAGTACCACACATTCATGTGGTAATGCATGTATAAACATCACATTGACCATGAGCTGACGATGTTCAACTAAATAGTGACACATTTGCTACAATAAATGGTCAATCTACATAATATGGATGTGCAACTACTTGTAAGGTGCATATGTGTTCAAATTATACACACAGCACAGTACAATACATCAGTTTCAATGGTGTAGCCACCCATCATAAAAAGTAGTGTTGCATAAATCCATATATACTATCATAAACTTATTGCAGTCTATACCTTGTGAACTTCTGTAGCCACCTCTTTCTCATCCAACTTACTCATTTTTTTATCTTCTGGTGTTATGAGTGATTTGTTTTGTTACACTGCTCCATTTACTGCCATATCTCACTTAGAATTGGATTACTACCACTCGCATAGTCATGGAAGCCATTTATTTTATAGTCCACATGCTTTTATATTACAATTCTTCTCTCCCTCTCTATACTGTCATTCAGTATCATTTGGTGTGCTACAAATCTATATCAACCAATTCCAAATCCCTAACAGCACAGTGGGATATAATAATCTTGCAGCTGTACTATCCCACCTTATATGCTATGCTATGAGGAAGAACTGCATTCTCTTTGTACACAATGGCTCTAAGAAAATACCTTTTTATCTTATCTTATCCACTGGTCAACCATTTTCATCAGTCAATTCAAAACCACTTTACTTAACAACCTCTTCTCATGTGATATTTATAGCCCTTTATCACCATCTGCCAAAGTTTTGTTGGATCCTTCACAGACCTTGCCGCTCTGTCTGATCTGTCAGTCAGCCAACCCATACCACATGCTGGTTCTGTATCTTATTTTTCCATGCATCTACAAAACATTTAGGATCACTTCTATTGACCTAATGCAGGCCAGAATTGCACACTTTCATCCCATGGACTAGTTTTAATGAATCACCTCACAGTTGTGGCAGTTGTGCTATTGCTGCTCACACTTCCTTTTACTCCTGCTTCCCCTGCTCACCTTCCACCTTAGATAAGTAAAACAAATTAGCCTTTTTACATGTTATTTTTTACAGGCCATGCATGCTTTATTCTCAGTTTTGACAGGCAACCGCTCATATAATTTAACATCCCGAGAAAACAGTCACGTTTCAACTGCATACCAGCAACTTCACTTATTGCTTCACTTACTCTTCACAAATCACTGCTTCCAAGCAGTTCAAGGGAAAACTTTCTTCTGTAACTCTCCTTATCAACAATGAAAGGAATTTAAAATACAGCAATCAAGCTGCTAATCTGTATTGGCAAGCAACCTTCTTGCTGAGACTCTTGTGAGTTTGAGGAGACCAAGAAACATCCATAGTTGGGTACAGCTTTTGTCATCTGAGAAGAATAAAGCAATGGTTAATGGATACAGAGCTCTCATGAGGCATTCATGACAGTCTTAAGAGTATAAAAGAAAACTTTCTTAAAAATATCGCTGCATTTCATTAGCTTTAACTCTTTGCTAGTGAAAAATGGCATCAACATACTGCCTAGCTTAAATTAAATAAAGCAAGGTTTCCTTTTATATCTTAATGTTAGAGGCTAATTTATTAGTCCCATGTATTATAATTTTACATCTACAATGTCACATATAAATCAGAGGCTTTACACTGAAAGTTGCAAAACTGCACAATGGATAAATTAATGCTTATGTTTGAGAAATGTGTTCCTGTAATCACAAATGTACCCAGGTCTCATATATCAGATTTACACACATCCAGGAGAAGCACAGTAGCAAAACGCTTGCATTGTCATGTCAAATTAATTCTAGAGTGCCATACTGTCAGCTTGATTTTGTTTATATTTTTTTGACAATCACTGATATGTTTATGTAGCAAACTACAAAATGTTGTATTTTTCCAGAAGCTGTATATATCATTATTGATTTCAGCAATAAGTAGACATTTTAAATGACGTGACAGCTCATTGACTTCCTCATTTACTCATACAGATTATGCACATATATATTTTGCCCAAAGTATGTACTAGCAAATGGAAGCGATGCGTAAACAAGTGATGTTAAGGAAGGCTCGCAGATATATGAATGTTTTATATAGATTGCTTCCAATTATCAAAGATGGTCAGTTTTTGAATTAGTATGCATTTGACTAATTTTGAGACCTCTGGTCCTTTAGAGTAATTAGAAAACTATAGTGTGATTTTGCAAAATGCGAGGCAATGTAATTATCTCTGACAGCAGCCTTTACTCAGAATATGGATTACACTAAGTAATCAAGTCATAGACGTGATTACAAACAGTTGAGTAAAGATCGTTTATTTGGTGCAGTTCATATTATTTTCTTTTGGTTTATAAAATTTGAAATCATTCATATGAACAGTTTTGTTGAAAATTGTATGCAGAAGTACTAGAAAATTATATCCTGAAGTACTTTTATATGCCAAAAGTAGATTAAACTATGTTATAAAAGTAACTCATCCAGAAGTAGTTTTATGTGCCAAAAGTAGATTAAACTATGTTATGAAAGTAACTATTTATGAAGATCATAATATATATATATATATATATATATATATATATATATATATATATATTTTTTTTTTTTTTTTTTTCTGGCTATATGGTGCAGTCTTGCAAATCAGTCCAGCTATACAGGCACTCAGAATTGTTATACTATGATATCTGATATTCATCATTTATTGTATTGACCTTGTTTATATGTTAGGAAACTCATTAGGTCTCTTTGCCAATACGTGGACTGATTGTCTAAGTGGAATGCAAGATTTCTGAAGCTGAAACTATTAAACACATTAACATCTTGCATCTGTTCCTCAGAAGAAACAATTCTGTTTCATGCATTAGTCTGAATTATACAATGACTGGCCATTATCATTCAAAAAGTAGCACACTGACTGGTCAGCCCAACCAGCATGCCAGTTGTAAATCCAAGCATATACCAATGGAAAAAGGCCCAGTAGCCCGGACATTCTTCCATTAATATATGCCATAAAAAAATGACTTTTCTTTCACGTAAAAAAACATAATGAACTTATAAAACTGGAGACTTGAAACCAATGAGAGAGACATGGCAGACAAAAATAAAAGGATAACCAGGTACGTTATACAAAAGTAGAGAAACGCACCTGATTATCCTTTTTTTTCTATGTTCTGTCCCGTACCTTCAAAGTCTCACATTATCTTTTATTTTTAATTAAAAACAAGCAAACAAACAAACCAAAAAACAATGGAGATCTTCCTTCCTCCGTTACTTTCTATACACAGTACTCGTCATACAACACTGATGTGCTGTGTAAGCATAGGAACAAAACTCTCATATGCATGTGCAACACATCAGAAAAAGCAGTAGGATATCTATGTAAACGGGAAGAACACCAGGGAGCCCTCATACAAAGACATTAAGAAAACTAAGTATTTTTTTTTTCTTAAATAATGTCATTGTATAATAGCAATAACCAACTCTGTGGTGTGATATATTGAAGATATACCCATGGTTGGCTTTGTTTAAGCACTCAGGATTTGTCCTCATGGTTAAACCATACCAACCATGGGCAAATCTTCAATATACCACACCCATGTCATCAGTTATTGCTATAATAGAACTCTAGGATATAAAATCGTAGTAGAAAGAGACAAAAATGGGAGGAAGGTTAAAAAACATTATAAAACAAGTCACTTAGGAGATGATGCATTAAATGAATGCCAGAGGGGGTAAAATTACGGTTTTGATGTGAACACTTTATCACTGTCTAGTTCAATTACACAGAAATGTAAATTTCAGTGAGCAAGAAGAGATTATGTTCTGTATAGTTATTTAATTATACACGTCTCTCATGCTTCTATTGCTCACCTTTCTTTAGTTGTTTCTTATCATTTACAGTAACCACCCCATTGTCCTTTTTTCATTAGCATAATTTGACAGTGTTATTTTGGTTAAAAATACTTTATTTATATTTCTTCACTGATCATACTGTGTGGTATGTCTTTTTCACACTGTCTGATCCATTTTCTTTATTTTTGCTACTGCTAATTGCATACTGATCAGTGTTATGCAACCCTATGGTTGCATCTCATGTCTGTTGCTGTTTTTCTACAGGTTTTACTTCCCCATGCACCTGCATTATGTCTTCATGCACTAACATAAATAAGTGTTACAGATTTTTCAAATTCTGGGCATACACTTTACCAACATATGAGTGCTGCTTCAAATTTATCTCTGCCATCATTCCTTACAACTTAACTATAAAATATGTCTCCTGGAAGTTAACAGTTAAGCCTAAGTAATCATGTTCTTGATTTTTCGTCGGCTCCTTTTCAGAACTGTGAACCTGAAATTTGGGCAATGGGAGTCTGAAAGGTAAATTGCAAATTTCTAAACTCACTTGTTTTTGCTGTTCATGAGTGGCCATACACTTCCACCTCTAGTAGTTATATACAAATATTATCTCTGAAATCACTGAATCTCACACTATGGAGAATAGTTTAGGGCATCACAACTTTGGATTTAGTCTGTCAACCAAACCTTCTCACTTGGAGTTCCGCTATTCTGAAGGCCACAATTGGCAGGAGTGAGAAGTTCGACAGTCACACTTTTCATAAGCCACCATCAATCCTAACTTGATAAAAAGTTAAACTTATGTGTAATTAATGCGTCAGGGTCATTTCCATTCTCCTCTATGCTTAATTTCTTTAAACTACTAATCAAATCTTAATCAACAGTGGACTTTTTCATGAAATGCCTATATTTGAAGTCTTTTTCATTGACCTTCAGCTGTCCATCTGCCATCTAAAAAGATCTATAAATGTCTCTGTCACTCTGTTGTTACTTCCAGTTCTGCACTGCTGTCTGTAAAAACTACATTGCCATTTGATTGACCTGTAACATCCTTCTCAAAATATAAAACAACATATTTCCAGGTTCTGTGTCAAGGTATGTACCACTGGTAAGTATAATCTGGTGAAAAACATAGTCAATGGCCCAACACATCTCTACCTTTAAGCAGAGCTTGGCAAACATCAACAGTTTAAGTATGGTGTTGAACTCTTTCCAAAAATGCAAGCCGATAACTTCATCTGAATGCTCAATGTATATCC
The DNA here is from genome assembly GCF_019279795.1 of Protopterus annectens. NCBI lineage: Eukaryota > Metazoa > Chordata > Ceratodontiformes > Protopteridae > Protopterus > Protopterus annectens. The sequence continues at coordinate 1,967,945,446 of NC_056725.1, read as the reverse complement.
TAGACATAACTCAGCCACAACTTTTGTCCCCATGAATTTGACAATGTCTCTTATCTGTGAAGCTGTATTTCCTTAGCTCTTCTACAGCACTTGCCATCAGAACCATATTGGCTTCATTCTAAGCATCATGTTTAACAACGTCTTGAAAACTCATGTCCTCATTATTGGTCCGCAATTTTATGTGCTTTTTCATGGATAAAGTAATTGGTTTTAGCAAAGACCATTAAGTCAAAGACCATTTGGTTGAAACTTAACTTTGGTGTTTTACTTCCAAACTGGTTATAACTCTTTACCCCATTTTGCATCCTCAAAATTGAATATAATAAGTTGGAATAGTTCTTGCATGGATGAATGTGTGGACAACATTGCTCAGAAATTAATAGCAGGCAAAAATTTATGCTGAAACACCAGTTTTTCAGCTAGTTTCAATCAAATTGTGTTCAAGTTAGCATTTTCAATTAAATGAACAACATTCATCTGTGTTTTACATTTGTTCTTCAACAGTCATCCGGTATTTCCTCTCATTAGTAGAAAGCCAGATAACTTACCAAAAGCCTTCATATCACCTGTGTTTCTTTGCTTCAGAAATTGAAGAGTCTTCTCATTGTTTCCATGAACTACAACTTTCAGCTCCTAGCTTTTTGACTATTTTGTCTTTCATACCTTTCTCGCCCATCCATAATTCTCTTGTATTGTTATCTTGAAAGTCAAAAAACTGAGACAAGCTTTTTATTGTACACCTCTGCAAAGTTTGGGATTGTCTTCTTATAACTCTCTCACACTTGCCAGACAAGTAATGTTGCTGTCTATCATTCTGCTTTCTTTTAGTCCTTCCTTCCACTGACACGATTCTTAGGAAATTTCATGTCTGGGTTTAAAATTCATTTGCAGTAATGGTATTGCTTAGTTTAGCTTTGCTTATCCATAAAGAAATAATATCTAAGACGGATTTGTTTTCTCATGACAAGTGTATAGATGGTAAGGAAGGTGATGATTTGTGTTAAGACATGGGAATGCCATGCTGTCATATCACCACATGTTAGTCAAACAGTACTAGAAACAAAAGTATGGGAAGATGGGATAAAGAACTTCTATCGATTTTTCTATTTTTGTCAGCAATGTCGATGAAGTTCAATCATAAGACAATATTCAAATAGAAAATGCTCGGGAGAGTTGAAAAATACATTCCAAAGCCCTATTTAGTTTACTAAGAAGGACAATCTCTTGGGAGTGGTTGTATTCAGTACTGCATGCCTAGCAGAGTACAGGACGCTATAGATACCAAGTGATATTGCCATGTACCTTCTGTGAATTCCCAAGTATGTGAATCATGGAGTAAAATATGCAGAGGGACCTGTAATTTATGGAGCTGTAACTGCAAACATGTAACTGCTACCAAAGTAGCTGAATAACCATAGTTGCTGCAAGGATGATGTTCAGCATAGCATAGTATACAACAAAATCACCCTTAAAATAAATAAACAAAGGTAAGAAACATCTTTGGCTGGATTCATTAACAGCTACACTGAGTGCTGCTATTGTCTTGGCACTATGTTAAACTATTGGGTATTCATTAAACACCTTTGCACATTGTGTAGAGACTCAAAACAATGGGAAACAGAAGAATATGCTAATGTCAGCTTAAAGAGCTGAATTGCATACTAATTAATCAGTCCAACATGGCAGTGTAGCCATTTGCCCTGAACACTAAAACTCTTTGAAATACAGGTGTTATTGTGCCTAACACCTATTAAAAAAAAAAAGAAAAAAAAAAAAGTTAGGGGTTGCTGCTGCTATCATTATGCTGTATGTGCAATACACTTTAAATCAAGGTGCTGTAGCTGCTGTTGCTGCCAGACCTCAGGCAAAAAGGAGAAGTGTGTTTAGACCCCATTTGACTTATCATGGACTGCATGAAACAGACCCTACTGAGCCATACATGCTGGGTAGGGAAACACTGTGGTAACTATGCAACCTCTCTCGCCCCCATCTCAGGAAACAAAGAAATAGTGGAGAACCCATCCCAGGAGAAACAAAAGTATGTGTAGCATTATGTACGTTAGCTACCGGTACTTTCCAGAGACCCATACGGGATATATTAGGAGTGTCACAGGCATCAGACTCTAGTATATTATATCAGTTTTTAAATGCAATGCTACAACATGTAAGTAATCACACCTATTTCCCACACACCTCACAGGACATATCAAAAGCAATGCAGGGATTTTATATAGTAGCACACTTCCCTGAAGTGTTGGAGGCCTTAGATTGCACACACATAGAAATACTCCCCAGTGAACAGGGAAGACGGTACATCAACAGAAATTGTTACCAGGGATCATCTGCAATGTCTGAGCAGGTAACCTTGGCAGTTTTCATAGCTCCCACATATAGCAAACTTATGAGCTGTACACAAAGTTTGCTAGGGGTGATATTCCACAAGGGCATCTAGTGGGGGAAATAGGTTAAGCTCTGGAGCCCTTGGTCATGAATCCCATGAGATACCCAAACAACCCCACTGAGCAAGTATACAATGATGCCCATGCTCAAACTAGGAATATCATAGAATGTGTATTTGGATTGCTCAAAACAAGGTTCCAGTGTCAATACACATCAGGAAGTGAATGCAGTATGACCCAGGCACCTCTACTGAAATACTTACAGTCTGTGCCATGTTATACAATATAATTATCAGGAAACAGCTTCAATAAGGACAGCAAGGGGCTGGACCACAGACAGGACCAGAAGCAGCAGCAGATTTTAATGAGGAGTCTGAGGAAGAACAACCAGCTGCAGATGGTGCTGGTAGATGGAGGCATGCATAGTATGCCTGACTCTAGCTAAGGCAATGAATAGCACACAAACACACTACGTAGATTAAAGCCTAAGACCCCATGCACATACAAATAGAAAAACTGTTGCCTATCAAACTCCACAACCTTTTCTTAACCATGTAATAATTGTGTTCTCAAAGCAACAGACAGGGACAGTCCCATACAGTGGTAGCATTGTTACCTCACAGCAAGAGGTTCTCACATTCGATTCTCGGCTTGGCTTGGGAGTGCCTTCTGTGTGGAGTCTGCATGTCCTCCCCGCAGTTGGGTAGCATTCGAAAGACATGCGTGCGTAAATGGGTGTGCCTTTGTTGAAGGTTGGGCATCGAGCTGGCACCTCGGCATTTCATAAAAATCTACTGCCAATCATTAGCGGACCAGAGTTCCACTGTGGTGACCCCTAACCAGGAAAAGCCGAAAGCCAAACAAACAAGTAATGAGAAGATAAGTGTGGAACCTGTAAAGAAAATAAAAAGTTACATAACAGAGTACAATCATATAGAAATATGTATATGCCCCTATATAAAACATTTGTCTGAGGTTTACATTTATGTCAGTAATAACTCATATCTGATGTTTGCAATATAAAGTTAAGTATTTTACCCAATATAGTGCAGCAAGTATTTCACTTGACCACTGTCTGTAAACCATGAAACAGCTTAATAGAGCCTGCTTTTGTACAAGTATAGCAAGACTGAGGTTTCTACTGGTTAGACTGCTTTATTACAACAATAAATGAAATGCAATAAGCCTCAACAGTTATATATGCAATTATTCACAAATGGGTGGGAACAAGGAATCAGAAACTTTTATTCTGTAATACATATTGATAAATGCAAGCATGTGAATAAGCAAGCAGTAGCTATTTGTGTGTGTCAGATGTATACACCACTCTACATCACAAAAAAATGGGTTGGGAGGGTGGCTTAATGGTTAAGGTGTTTGCCTGACAAACACAAGGTACAGGGTTCGAATCTCACAGGGGATAATTGGCTAGGCTTAAAATGGCTCACAAGGGCAGTTAGTCTAGTACTAACCTATGAACCTAAAAACATGTGCAAAGGGCAGGGCACAGTCTTCAAAACTTGCACAGGATAGTTGGGGGCTGGCAGAAAAGCAAGGCTGACACCAAAGAAGTGAGTATGTGCAAGTATGAAACACAGGCATCTATCAAAGCATTCAATGGCCAGGGCCAGTAAGAACAGATGTACAGCACTCTCTTCCAATGTGTATGTGTGAATGCATGAACACAGTCAAGCACTGTATACCCTGACATCCTGGATAGGTGTGAGCCATGCATGGTAGAGTGGTCATTTCAGTGTCATCACCCCTCAACAAGAAAGCTACCTCTGCCAGGAGTTGCAATGCTACTTCAATGGCTATGTCTAAAATTCAGGGTGTTACCTGAAAATGAGTGATGTTTGATGGACAAGCTCCCCTCTCAACTATGTGCAGGTTCACGACTCCCTGGCCTACTACCATGTCTGGGTGTGGTCAGCACAATCACTGATGGAGCAGAGGAAGTAATGCCACTAAAGGATCGGGATCTGGCATGGCCACATCTTTAAATGCAGAAGATGTAGCATCTCTCTGGCCAGGTGGATACTACCCTGCCGTACCAGATATCCCATCACTAACACTTCCCAATCTAGTGTGTCATTCATCATGTCCAAGGAGTCACCCTCGAGGCTCTTGCATGTCAGAAAGCGTGATGCTCAGTACTTGCACTATCTCTTCTGAGGCCCTGGTGAAATATGCCTGTGCCTCCAGTATGGCACTATACATATGTCTGATGGCACCAAATGACACACCAGCATCAGGAGGAGGGTGGTCAGCAGGCATAGTCTGAGCACCTCTACCAACTATACTCACAATGGCTATAAGGAGAATCAACAAGCTCTATAACAGGAGTAACCACGCTATCCTATTCAACTCTGTCACACTCAGCCTGTCCTATACCAAATTTCTCAATGTTATGTGTATGCATAGGTATACTGACTGTATCATAAATATGAGCAGGGGGTGTTGGAGCCACAGCCTTAGTGTCAGACTAATCTTCTGTACCTCCAAACTGAGCCTCTTGCCACCATCATCATCAGAAGATAATGATATTATGACAGCAAGTGGTAAGAGTTCCACAGTGCCACTGTCCGGATCGGGTGTATGTTTAATCATCAAACAAACTGTTCATTAAATGACCATTCATCGAACACTAATCAACACACCTTCCTTTAATTGAAAGGCCACATCATCATAAAGATTTTCATTGAATGATGATAGTTGGCCAACATAAAGAAAGTTGAACGGAGTACTTATTTATCGGTAAATGTGCTATAAAGAAGCCTGACCTTCCCCCACTGAAGTGCAATCTCAGAGTTGGTATATATAATTAGTGGGTGTTGTGGGGGCACAGCCCCCCACAAGAGGAGAATTTGGTGAACACCAGACATTCCTTATGTGGGGGAGTTGCACTCCCCACACCCCTACTAATTATATATACCAACTCCGAGATCACACTCCAGTGGGGAAAGGGAAGGTTTCCTTATAGCAAATTTACAGATAAGTAAGTACCCTGTTCAGCTTCCTTTATGTTAGCCACCTATCATCATTCAATAAAAATCTTTGAGATGATATGGCCTTTCGGTTAAAGGAAGGTTCAATGATTAGTGTTCGATGAACAGCCATTTGATGAATGGTCTTTTTGATGATTAAACATAGACCCATCAGGATCGCCTATGATAACAAGCATTAAACACAACAAAGAGAAATAGAGAATGAAATTGTTCAAAAGGGGTGTATGAACTATAATAGAAGCTAAAACAATACACTATATGTATTACTCTCAATTAGACCTAAATCTACCTTATATACAGTTACAACAATAACAACTGCGTGCTTATCATGTGTAGGTGGTCTTGCAGACTGCAATGTAAGGAAGGAATAGGAAAGAAAGCTTTTAAGCATTCACAATGCAAATGACACAAGAAACTGACAACAGCCTCCTTTACATGTGCCAATTAAAAATGATCTCATACAAAAATCTACTGACAGGTTCATTTCCCCCAAACAACCTCATCTATGACTCTGCTCTTGCATCATTCTAATCACTCGTATTGTTGTCTCTATAGATATATCAGACATATAAGATATATCTTTATAAATAAATAATACACTTATATATTTTTATATTGCATACCTGAAAGTTCTGCTTGAGACACTCTTTGGGTCTGTCATCCACATCAGAGAAAACATCAAGGGTTCTGTGTGAACCCTCTGTTGAGCTACTTGGATCTCTGACAGTGGATAGGAACTTCTCTGTTTCAGTTAGTGTTGGTTTCATAGCAGGATCACCTCCCATAGCCACATGTTCCCAGACATCTGTAGCCACCCTACAGTGGGCAGAGATTATCATATCACTTACCTGTGTTGTATCTGGGACTAACTTCATCCATGCCCTCCAACAGCATTAATGTCAATGACTACCTGCTATCATATCCTGTCTCGGGTAGATTAGTCACTTCTTCTTCTCCCTTAGATAAAAGCTCATTGGCTATCCAAGACCTTGATAGTGACCACAGGGAATGATGACTTGCAGGGTATAGATATAATCTTGTGTGCCTTATCCCTGTACGAGATGAAGCAGAAAACAGGCATAAAGTTACAATTTCTAATACACAGACGGGATGGCTGTAAACTCAGTTATGTATAAACTCATGCATCCATCATGCATGCAGCAATGTAAAAGGTAATACTTCTTATGACTATGCACAAGTTAAAACAGCTACCCCTGGCCAAAATATTTTAAGAAAATAACAAATATAACAGTTCTTTAATGTGGACAACAGTAATGTAACTGTGTAATACATTGCGTCATTAACAATACTAATTCACAATGTATGTACAGAAATGGAGAAAAGTATTCCAATGTCATCTCCACTGGTGTGGAGGGCAGCCAAAAAGATATCACTACCTTAACACACTCTTTGGGCTACACATGTAAAATTATCTGACCTTGCTATGAAGTTTTACTATGCTCTTATGGAATAACTGTTCAAGTTCCAAGAAATAAAATACAGACAAATCAAGTCACCTAGCATTCTTTACCAAACCTTGTATTGCAAACAAGTAATTGATATAAATGGGCTATGCCAACAGTAAAGGATCCAGAAAAAGCAGACAGATAAATAAATGGTATGTATTGGGCATTGCAACTCATCCTTAATGTTACACTTAAACAAATTCTGTACAAAATAGCAACATACATTGACAAGAAACAGTTTTTAATGGGATAAATCTCCAAAAGTGTATGTATTTAGCAGTATCAAGCTCTCTGAGTTCCTCACTATGATACAAGTTCATTAGCTACATAATTACCTTTATATATTGCAGGATGAGCCCTCTTAGCACTGTGAGTAAACAAATAGGATGTGAAATCATTAGCATTTCTGAGTACGACAATCTGCACTAATGGCAAAGAAGGTAAATTTGAAGTAAGAAGCTAAAAGATTGGATGTACATGCCCTAGCACAGCAAGGATGTGCATTAAGAAGTGCTACCTGATTCTGGCTTAAAGGTGTCTATGATTAGTCTGACTGCAAGAACAATCAGTGTTTCACAGTCTTCCATCTTTTTTAAGAACATTTTTATTAATTTAACATATTTACAATATATGCAGAGAAAGGAAGAAATTCAACATCATATACTTTTATACAATGTTAGTAATACATTGAATCATGAAGGCAGTTGTGATAAACAAAGAGGCTGCCAGCCCAGCTAGATAGAATTTTGTAAATAATTCTATGCCACTGTAAATATTAATATGATCCACAGGCTTGTTTGACAAATATAAGAAAACTGTGTTATGTGTTGAGCTTCAAAAATGTAACCACAGTGCACCCTGCTGGAAGAAAGCTGATAAGTAAAGGATTTTACAACTGTGTGTGATCTCAAGTTTGGAGACAGGATATCTGCAACTGGAAATTCTTTCTATTGTCCTAAGACAGAGATAATTACTAGGTTTCACATGTAAAGTGTCTTTTATTGTTGTGGCATCCTGGCAGGTGCAGATCAAAAAGAAATGTTACATTTTGAGTTCTATGAGCCTGGAAACTAAATCAGAGAAGTGACAAGCATGATGTAATCTGAAATGACTCAGCAGTAATGTGTATTATCAATTTAAGGGCTATCTCAGAAAGAAAGTATAACATTTTGAATTTTGTTCTGAATATGAAGACATCAGCTCACTAGCACTTTGCTTTGCTCTGTAAGTAGGATCTTAGATCTTAGCATTTCTCTTAGAGATAGATAGAAATAGCAAGATTAGTCCAGCTGTTTGCTATATTTATGTCAGACTATCCAACAATGTTGTTTTAAAGTATTTCCTTGATTTCTGAACTCTCTATTGTCACTGTGTTGAATCAATGAGTATTGTCTTGTGTTTTTATTATTTATTATTAAATATTTTTAAACCTTTTAACTGTGGCTGTTTTGTGTAGAGATAATTTAAGTTCTTACAGTACTTGCATGTATTTTTTGCATTTGATAAACATATAAGAATTTAGTATAATCTACTTCTGAATGGTTTCTCATTAACTAATGCGGGTTGATTCTATCCAGAGTATACTACAGTTAAAATTTGCAGCAATACAATGATTATACATCTGGGAAGATAGTACCACCATACTCTCATAATCTTATATGATTTCTATAAGCAATTCTCAGATTTTTAGGATACCATAACAATGAAGTTAATATATTTTTTTCCATTTTCTTTAAACTTTTTTTTGGTCAGGAATTAAAGTTATATCTATGTATTTATATGTATGTGTGTGTGTATATATACACCTCTCTCTCTCTCTATATATATATATATGTATATATATATATATATATATATATATATATATATATATATATATATATATATATATATATACATATATATATATACATATGTGTGTGTGTGTGTGTGTGTATAATCACGGGTAACATAATCATTTTAATAATATATATATATATATATATATATATATATATATATATATATATATATATATATTTTTTTTTTTTTTTATTTAACATTTTGTTACCAGGAAAGTCTGACTTGGATCAAAGCCAATTTACACCAGAGGCCCTGGGAGAAATGCCCCAGATGCATGTTTTTGAATTGTGGGAGGAAACATGAGCATCCAGTGGAAACCCATATGGATGCAGGGAGGACATACAGACTCTGCACAGAAGGCACCCCAGCATCAAATCAGCAAACATCTTGCTGTGAGGCAACAGCACTACTGCTACACCACTGTGCAGTCAAATATATATATTTAATAAAAAGCAAAACTTTTTCAATTATTTCTTTTTCAAAATTATTGTTAATGTTCTTCACATCCTGATAGATTTTTATTCCAAAATATGTTAATTGATTTCCTTCCAATTATGTTTATATATTTTAAACTTCCTATCTAGTAACTGATATAACACTAAAGTTTCAATTTTATTATTACTAATTTTTAGCAGTGATACTTCTTGAAACTTTAAATTTCCTCATCTATTTCTTCAATTAAATAATTTAAATCTGTTATAGTTAGAAAAATATAATTTGGAAAAAAGCTGTATTTTAGATTGACAATACTTGTTAATTAAGACTCCGTCTTTTTTTAATTACTTCTTATACTTTTATCTAAGGTTTTGATAACTAATGCAACTAGCAGAGAGGACAAGGGACACCCTTGCTTTGTGCATTTGTTTAAAGGGAATCCTTTAGAAATGTAATATCTAAGTTTAGTATATGCTTTGGAGTCTCCATACTGTTTTTATTAATTTTCCAATAAATTGTTCTAAAAATGCAGATGCCTTTAAAGTTTTAAACAAGTAGTGCTAATCTACAAAATCAAAAGGTCTCTCAATATCTAAGTTAATTAGGGCCAATTTCTTATTCATTTATTTTGCTCATGCAGACAGGAGCTGAACACCCATGCAAAGTTCAACTGCTGAATCCTACACTAAGGCACTGTATGAGCACATCCACTAGTGCATGAATTGTGCCATCCCAAATAGAACCAAGATGCTCTCCTCCAAAAAAAGGAAGCCGATCTGGTAGTCCCTTGCCCTAAACATACTATACAACAGAAGAAAGAAATTGTTGCAGAAAAGAGGAAAATCCCAGGTTTCAAAAAACTCCCTTACCAGCCTCAGTAAGAAGCTGCGATCCCTCATAAAATTCTCCAAAGCTAGTTATGAAAATAAAATTGTCAAAGATTCCAAAGACAACCACAAGGCATTCTATAGTTATGTCAAGAATCTAAATGGCAATGCTCAGATATGCTTTGAGCTACAACAGAATGGCATTAAATATACTGATACAAGAATATTGCCAATATTCTGGCAGATCGATTTAGTGCCAACTTCACCCCCTCTCACTCCTAAAGGGCCCATCTCAATAACAAGCGATTGCAAATTCTGGTAATCATGGCCACACAGGTAGAAACCGCACTCTCCAAAGCTAAGAATACAGCATCCATGGGACCAGATGACATCCCAGGCTGTGTACTATATGAACTACAAAATGAATTGGCACCTCGCGTAAGTGTCATGTTTAATCATAGCTTCACCTCAGGCTTCGTGCCCACTGAGTGGTGCACCACTACTGTTATCCCACTCCACAAGGGGAGATCCACCTTGGATCCTGGGAACTACCATCCCATCAGTCTGACAAGCCTGATCTGCAAGAGCATGGAGCTCATTATCATGGAACTTATAAACAAAGACATTGGCAACCTTCAAACACTGGATCCCACCCAGTTTGGGTTTGTAAAGGGCTGATCTTGTCTCTTGAACCTGATTGACTTCTTTGAATCAGTCTCCAGAGCTGGGGACAAGGGTAAGGCAGTCCACACAGCCTATCTGGACCTTAACAAGGTCTTTGACACCATCCCCCACTCTGGACACATAGATAAACTTTCTAAGCTGGGCATAAATCCCTGCATTACTCGATGGGTTGCCAACTGGCTTACTGACAGAACCCAGACTGTAAAAGTAGCCGACTCCAAATCCAGCTCCAGACAAGTGACAAGTGGAGTACCTCAGTGTTCAGTCCTGAGATCGCTCTTGTTTGGCATCTACTTCTCTGAAGTACAAGCCAACACTAAGGGACTCTGGCTAACAAAGTCTGCAGATGACTGCAAACTGGGAGCCATTATTGAATCCTCAAATGATGTGGATATTCTACAAAAGGGCCTTACAGAAACAGATGCTTAGTGCCAGAGCCATGGGCTCAAGCTTAATGCCAAAAAATGTATAGTTATCCCCTTTGAGAACAAACATGTGCCCATGAATTACCACATAGGTGGCAGTACACTAAACACCGAAAGTGTGATGAGAGACTTAGGGACACAGCTGGACAGTGGTCTCACCTTCGATAACCACATCACTACAACAATCAGGAAAAACCTTCTATGTGGCTCACTTTATCACAAGGGCTTCTCATCCAGAAAAAAAGGAGGTCATTGTCCCACTGTACTCATCCCTCATTAGACCCAGTATAGAGTACAATGTCCCATTTGGTATGTAGCTCAAAAGACATCTGCAGCAGCTGGAAAGGCCACAGAAATATCACACTAAAAGAATCACAGACCTAAAGCAGATGGCCTATGCTGACCGTCTAAAACAACTCCAGCTATATTCTGTGGCATATTGTCTATTCAGAGGCAATCTCTGCTTAACATACAAGGCCATGTCAAACCCTGAGCTACTCCACTTAAAGAAATCACAATCCCTCAGAGCCACATGCTCCAGGGATCTAAACCTTGTCATCACAATGAACAAAACAAGCTGGAGGGATAGGTTCCTGACCCAGAGACTCCCTATACTCTGGAATAGACTGCCCATACATGTCAAGCAGAGTGCTTCCTTGGCCCTCTTCAAAAGGAACCTTGACGATTGGATGGGAGATAGGAAATTCACCCCAGGGATCACTTCAGTCTCCATGCTAGACAGGGGTCCAGGGAAGTAAATATTGTGGAAAGAACTATCCAGGGAATTGTTATGGCTAGGCTTGTATAGGCCCTAGGGCTGATAGCCTAGTACAAACCTATGAACCTATGAACCTATAAATCTAAGATAGTTGCTACCCTTTTTATATTACATGCTAATCTATTGAGTATAAACTCTGTTTAATCTTTATCAATTAATGTATCTACTATACTTCTTAATCTTGTAGTGATGATGGAAGTAAATATGTTATGGTCTATATTTAATAATGAAATAGGTCTAAATGAGAAAACTAACTTACTATCTTTTCCTTGTATAAGTATAGATGAGATTACAAAAAATGTCCATGAGGGAGTAATTATTTTGTCACTCTAAATTATTCTGAAAATGTCACTTTTATTTACAAGAGGAAAGGATTGTTGCATTATTTTTATTTATCACTTTTGATAAACATGTAAGAATTTAGTATAATTTGTTCATGAATGGTTTTCCATTAACTGATGTAGGTTGATTCTATTCAGAGTATAATACAGTTAAAATTTGTAGCACAATATAAAACGATTCTACATCTGGGAAGATAATGCCAGCATGTTCCCATAATCTCATATGATTTCTATAAGCAATTCTTAGATTTTTAGGGCATCATAAGAATGAAGTTAATATTCTTTTCCATAAAGTTTTTTTGGTCAGGAATTAAAGTTATTGAATTAAATATATGTATGTATATATATATATATTTATGAAATCGTGGACAATATAATCATTTTAATAAGTACTAACCTACTAACCTATCCTTGAAATTAAAAAAAACAAACATTTTTTATAAAAAGCAACATTTGTCTAATTATTTTTTTGTAAATTATTATTAATAATCTTATTTACATCTTGATAGATTTTTATTCCTAAGCATGTCAAATAATTTCCTTCCAATTGAGTTTATATTTATTTTAAACTTCCTGGGCAGGATTCACGAAGGCTTGCACGGAGTGTAAGAGACGTGTAACACTCCATGCAAGCCTCGCGATCCAGGAACAGCCCAAACTCCGTGTAAGAGACCAGCTAAAACATCTCTTACAAGGACTGGGCATGGATATGCTAAATACCTCACTTGCAGCCGAAAGGCATGCAAATGAGGTAGAGTAGCGATCCACGAAACAGAAAGCAGTGCGTGTAAGAGCCGTTTTAGCTGCAGAAATGTACTCAGTAGACAACTGAGTACGTTTCTGCAAAAATCACAATGGAGCCATGTCAGCTCAAAATAAAGGGTGCTTATGTGTCAGGCAGCATGCCAATGGCCAAATATGTGGCCATTGGCAAGGTACCCCGATGCAAGTATTAAAAAAATATACATTTTTTTTCGGCGATGTTTAAACGCAGCGCAGCCCCGCGCAAACGGGCTGCGCTGTATAAAACATAAAAATGAAGGTTATAAACCCACAAATGTGGGTTTTATGCAATACATGGAATGACAATGCAGGGACCAGCAGACCAAAAACAACATGGCCACCGTGTAGTGGTTGCTAAGGGGGGAAGCTGAGTCTAAGACATGTAACTAAGCATTAGTAGGCAATCTGATGTAAATGAGGGTTAGGATACTGAATCCCACAGTCACATAGCAAATGAGCACATTCTGAGTAGTGTAAGAGATACATAAGGGGAGGAATAGAGTAGGAGATAGGTGACATCACAGGGGGGAATGGTAGAAAGAAATTCAGTTCATTGGAGGTCAGTGTTACATGACAGATGACAGACACAGATCATGGAAAGAGAAGTGCCACAATATAAGCATGGGAAAGTCAAGAAATGGAAGGTGTACACTATTCCTTACACCAAAGTTTCTTGCTGGGCGTGCATGCGCACGTGTGCATGCCATGAGGCACGAGTAGGACAGTGTGCGCGCGTGTAAGGCAGACTGAGCATGTGGGAGCGTGTTGGTAGATTTGTAAGACTGTTTGTGCTAGTGTGTGCACGTGTAGGGCAGACTGAGCATGTGGGAGCCTGTTGGCAGAGTTGTAACACTGTTTGCGCTGGTGTGCGCGTTTTAACCCGAATAAGCAGATACCGAACCGTGTAAGCATGTGTGCATGCGTGTAAGCCACTGTGAGCGTGTTTCTGCTGGTATGCACGCTGCTCCCCCCTGAGGAAACATAAAGGAAAAAGGAAGCAACAGAATTAGTAGAAAGCTAGCAGGGAATACTGCTGGAGCTAGCAGGTGAAAACAATTAGCAGGAGGGAATTACAAAGGCAGAATAGTAGCTCAGCCAAGCACTTAAAACTCTGCAAACAGCAGTGCAGGATGTATTTCTCAAGAGACACTGCAAGACAGGAGTAAGCTATTAGAAGTGAAAACTGAAAAAGCTGAACTCAGAGCAGAAATGCTAGGGGCTGCCATAGCTGTCATAATGAGACATAGGCGACTTGCTGAGGGTGGTGACAATGCAGATGGTGCCAGACAACCCACAGTGAGGAGACGGAGAAGAGTGTACAGGCCCAGGGTCACCTACCACGGGTTACATGAGCTGGAGATAGTAGAGCATTATAGAGTGGACAGAGACCTCCTGCAGCAAATTGTCGAGCTGTGCAGGCCACGCCTCACACACAGAACCAACAGAGGGGAACCCATCCCAGTGGAAACCAAGGTATGTGTTGGCCTAAGAATACTAGCAACAGGTACCTTCCAGAGACCAACTGGTGATATGATGGGGATATCACAGGCATCAGCCTCCAGGGTACTGCACCAGTTCCTGGATGCCATGTCAGCATATGTCGGTGATCATGTATATTTCCCCAATGCCCGTGAGGTATTGGCCAGCAATATGCGTCTCTTCCAGCAAATAGCGGAATACCCTGAGGTAGTGGGTGCAATAGACTGAACGCACATACGCATCAAAGCACCAGCCGGTGAGAGGGGTAGGGCCTACATTAAACACAAGGGCTTCCCCTCCATCAACTGCCAGGTCGTGTGTGATGCCCAGGGCATATTAATGAATGTGTGTGCTGGCTGCCCTGGGAGCTACCATGATTCCAACATCTGGCAATTGACGCGGCTGTACCAGACATTTGCCAATGGGGACATCCCACACGGACACCTAGTGGGGGATGCAGGTTATGCACTGGAGCCGTGGCTGATGACACCCATCAAAAATGCACACACACCTGAACAGGAACACCATAATGAGGCACACGCACAAACACGTAATGTAATAGAGCGTGTGTTTGGGCTGCTCAAGTCACGGTTCCGGTGTCTGGACACATCTGGTGGAGCCTTGCAGTACTCACCAACTACATGTACCCAAATTGTCACGGTATGTGCTATGCTACATAATATGATCTTGCGAAAACAGCTGCAGCAGGACCAGCATAGGGCCGGGCCAAACAGCCCCCCACCATTGCCAAGGCCAACACAGGCAGAGCGTGACTCGGAGGAGGAACAACCTGAGCCTGCCCCAGTAGGCAGAAGGAGGCATGCCCAGTATGCCCTGGCCTTGGCAAAGAGGCAACGCATAGCACATACACTGGCTCAGTAGGAACCCTGGGAATGATACCCCTCTCTGACTCACTCATATAATGACATGGATGCCTAAAATGACATAACCTGCTCTCAAACATGTACAGGGAGTGTAATATGTGCATCTGACAGAGGCAGCCCTGCAACACCACCTGAGGCATGAATGCCATGTGTTAAGTAATGTAATACCATGTACTATATGCACACGTGAGGACCCTGACTAACATCCACCCTCACCAAGCATGAAGCCACAATATGACGATGGGATGATCAATTGCAAGAATTGGCTGAAGTAATGCAGTTAGTCCAAGGGGAGCCAATGTGTTTCAGCCTGGGAAGACATGCTGAGCATGACATGATGCACCACCTGCTAGGGGTGGTGTGCACCTATCAGTCCAGGCCTCATGGATACTGGCAAAGGCTGTCAGTACCCACAGCATGCCCTGAATAGGTAAGTCTCAAAACACAAACACACCTTCATAGGTACCACATGGGATAGGAAACTAGATGTAATGCTACCCAATGCCAGAGGTCTAAACAGCAAGATGCGTGCAGTGTAAACGCACACAGTATGGAGAATGTTGATATCTATCCTGTAATAGAAAACTAGGTCAAGGCACACATCAGCACCCTAACACTACCAGGTTACACCTCATACTGTGCTGTACAGCCTCAAAACATGGAACAAGCTACAAAAGGAGGGTGACTAGCAATAATTGTCAAGGATAACCACACCCCCATGTTGGTACCACAACAAGAAGAAGCATGGACTAGCCATGGTCAAGTACCAGTGGCTAAAAGCGCCTCCCAGTATATAGCC
Source organism: Protopterus annectens (assembly GCF_019279795.1). Taxonomy (NCBI): domain Eukaryota; kingdom Metazoa; phylum Chordata; order Ceratodontiformes; family Protopteridae; genus Protopterus; species Protopterus annectens. Next base: position 1,967,929,296 of record NC_056725.1, on the reverse strand, counting down.
TGCTGCAGACTACCGTCCTAACACCAGGAACTGCACCTGGCCTATGTTGGAATACATGAATATATCAAGCCCCCCAAACCACATTATATTGGTTGACTGAAAATACCCAGACATACACTGGGAGCATTATACTAGCACCAACACTGTAGGAGAAAAGTTCAGAGAATCCATAAACCAAAATGCCCAGGAATAACGTACCACTCCCACAAGAGGGGTAAGCATACTGGATGTGATAATCAGCAACATGCGTACTGGATGGCAAGATGAGAAGTGTATCCATCACTCGAAAGACCAGACCATAGAGTAATCACACCGGATATACACATCCTGACCACAGTCCCTGGTCAGAAAACCACAGTGAAAAACATGTGTAAAGCATAAGTTGCACCCCTCCAAACTGATGTGGAATCCATTAAAGGCCCTGTGCAGGTGCAAAATATGGGACACACTGCAGAACCTGTTATACAGGCATTTCATGAACACAGCCAGGAATGCTTGGATTATGCAATCACAAATAACAACAAGACACAATGCCATACACACAGGCATCTGGCATGCTGGACTCCAGCCATTACCAAACCATGCAAGAGAATGAGGAAGCTACTACATGATAGAGCAAACATAAAAAGGGAAGTAATCACTGATCAGTAGTATGGCAATGAAGTATGTCCACACATACAATCCACTAAGGCCAGCTACAACATGTAGAATCTGTGAATCCTGAGGCAATGTTACACCTGCCCCAAGTACACAGATAACCCTCAACTCCCCCCAATAAATACAAATATATATGAGAGCTGCAACCATTTATCCAAACCGGAGGCTGAGCTCCCCCAACTCAGTACTGTCAAAACTAGACAGGAGGAGAAGGTAACCACACACACCACAAACCCAGCCCCACATAGACCTATCACAACTGTAAACCAAACACATAAACACAGAAAAACATTCCCGGTGGCCCTAATTACAAACACACCACACCAACAGAGGCCTCCAAAGCAGACCCCCAAGCAACCACAACCTCCAAACATAGCACATGCAACACATAGTACACAAAGCTGGTGTGCCAAACAGTTACAGGCCAGAAGGAGAAACAACATGCCTGATACAGTTGTAATAGATGTCTCTATAGGCAGACACACTGCTGTCCCACTCACCAGACTGAACAAGGGAAAGGGTACAGTAAGCTGCCTGTAGGCTGCTACAATACGCCACATAACACAAGTACGCAGGTCACCCCAAAGCAAGTAGAAATATGATGCAGTCATTGTCCATGCTGGTGTGAATGACCTGAGATGTACCTCCCTGGACTACATGAAAAGAGACATGGATGAGCTCTCTGAGTATGTACTCCAGGCCGGTATGACACTGGCCGTTTGCAGCATCCAACCCTCACCAAGAATGATGCCACAGTACAAACACAGAATGATCAGCTTTAACAGGTGGCACAATTACAGCTGTCAGTCCAAGAGGATCTAATGTCTGTCTGCTTGACATGTCATGCATGACAAGCCATGCTGCTTTCCCAGGGATGGCTTGCACCTGTTACCCCTGGGCGTCTGGATATTGGATAAGGCTTTTGCCACCTCCATAGAGCCGTACGTAGGTAAGGCCGAAAAGACTAACCCACCACCCTAGAAAACATAAGTGGTAAGAAACATAAGGGTAATGCTGACCAATGCCAGATGTGTAAACTGCAATATGCATGCTCCTGAGGCCCTCCCCAGTATGGAGAACATCGATGTCTGTGCAGTGACAGAAACCTGCTGCAAGCCTACTGACAGCACACCAGCACTACCAGGTTATACCTCATATCATGCGTTATGGCCCCAACACCTGGACCAAAACATCAAAGGAGGGGGAGTATCCATATGCAGCACAGACACCCATACGGCCAGGTAACTGACAATGCACAAAGCAGCGGAGACCACCCATGTGCACCTAACTGTAGTCAAAACTGCTGTACAGTCTGTAGCATGCGACAGACCACACTTCCACACATGGGAACCCCACCCAGACGTCCTGAAGACACTGGACAGTATGAATGTCCCACCAAATACCAAACAAGGTACTCACAAATTACCACATAGGTGGTAAACCATTATGTAGGCAAGGAGTAATCAGGGACCTAGGGACACAAGTGGACAGTAACCTGTTATGTGACACTCACAATGCCAATGTGGCTAGGAAGACTGTCTATATTGGACACCGTATCATGAAAGGATTAACATCTACATCAACAGAGGTCATTGTGCTCCTGTACTGTTCTCTTAGACCCATAATCTAGTACAATGACTCATATGGGATGTACCTTACCTGACACCTGCAGCGGTTAGAAAGACCTCAAAGGTACCTCACCAAGAGGATAAAGGGTCTCAAATATATGTCATATGCTGCCTGGCTGTAGACACCCCAGCTGCATGCAGTCACAGACTGCCTACACAGAGGCATTGTATGTCTGTTGTACAAGGCCATGTCCAACACAGGAGTAATGGACATGTTCCACCCCAGGAAATCAAAGCCATTGGAGCTGTGAGATTGACAGATGTGAACCTCAACACATAATGAAATAGGATGTGCTGGAGGGACAGATACATAACCCAGAGGCTCCTCACACCCTGGAACAGGATCCCACTCCATGTTAGGCAGAGTTCCTTACTGACACCCCTCAACAGGAATATTGCCAAGTGGATGGATGATCGTAGATGTACACTGGGGGTCTTCACTGTGTCACGTCCAGACAGAGGCACAGTAAAGTAAATCATAAATGGCCATACTATTCACATAGCAAGGGGCGGCGAAAGACACACACACTCTGGCTAGGCTTACAAATGCCCTAGGGTGGATAGCCTAGTATGAACCTATGAACTTGTGAAGATACAAATTGTACAGGACACTAAGGATAATGACAAGGCATACTCAACTGATGGTAGGAACCATGTTGGGAATTCACAGATATGCTCCGAATCACACAAATATTACAAACAACATACCAAACACACACACATATTGCCAACATACAACCTGAAAGGTGCAGTGCAACCCCCCCCCCCCAGAATGCAAAATATCTATCCCAGCAGACTGCTGGCCCCCTGACATTGCAGATGCTGAGGTAACAGCCATCATCTACAAAGCAAAACACACAGCAGCAAAGGTATGAGATGGTGTCCTGGGCTGAGTCCAACATGGACTCCAAGAAGAATGGAATGCCAAATCACACTACTGCTCAATGTCAGCCTTACCACAGGATATTTACCCAAAGAGCAGTGTACAACAACAGTGGTCCTTCTCAACAAAGGTGTTGCCTGAATGGATACTGCAAACTACCACCCCAGGATCCTGACAAGCTTGGTCTGCACAGCTATGGAAAGGATCAGCATGTACCGCAGACATAAAGCTATCGGGGAACTACTGACACCGGGCCCTACCCAGTGTGGCTGTCATAAGTGCAGATCCTGCCCCTAAACATATTTGACCCATTTGAAACGGTCAGTAAGGTCATTGATGAGGGCAATGTGGTCCACACAGCGTAGCTGGACACTGCAAATGCTTCCAGACAATACCCTACGTGTTCAGTATGGATATGTTCACCAGCTTAAATATAAACCCCATGTCAGTAGAGGGGTTGCAAACCAGACCAAGGACAGAACTGACATGGTCAGACATGCTGCATCCATGTCAGACTACAAACCAGATATAAGTGGCATCCCACAAGGCTTGGTCCTGGGACCTCCCTCGTTCCGTATATATGTCCCATAGGTACAGGCCAACATGGAAGGACTGTGACTGAACATGTATGCAGAGGAGTACAAACTGCCCACCATATCTGACCCCCAGCTGACACAAGCAACCCACAAAAGGGCCACATAGAAACAGACAACTGGTGCCATAGCCATGTCAGCAAGCTAATTGCAGAAATGTGTATAGTCAACCACCGTAGATATACAGTAAGTGCCCACCAATTACCACACAGGTGTTAACCCATTACATACCTAACATGTAATGAGAGACCTGGGGACACAAGTTGATAGATATCCTGCATTGGACAAACATGTGGCTGTAGTGTTCACAGAAACATACCATATACCCACCTAATCATGAAGGTTGTCAGATCTAGATAAGGGGAGGTCACTGTGTCTCTGCAGTCATCCTTCATCAGCATCACAATTGACTACAATAGCCCCTGTGGGATGTACCTCAGCAGACACCTCCATCAACTGTAAAGCCCACAACAGTACCTCACCAGGAGTAGCAAAGAGCATGAACAGATGCCATGTGTTGCTTGATTAAACAAACTGCAGCTCCACACACTGCCATACTGCCCACCCAGAGGCAAGCTGTGCCTGATGTATGAAGCCATGTCCAAGCTGGAATCAATGAACATGCTGCACCTTGTACAATCTGAATGGCAGTGAGCTATGCACATGAGAGACCTGAACCCCAGCACTGACATACATAGGACAAGCTGTACTGAATGATCCATAACACAGAAGCCACCCCACTCTTGAGTAAACTCCCAGTACAGGTTAGCCAGAGAGGGTGTAAAAAAACGGGGGTTCCCTTTTACACCAAAGTTTCTTGCGGGGCATAGGTGCGCCATGGGGCCAGTGGGGTGCGCTGTAAGGCAGACTGAGCATGGGGGCGTGTTGGTAGTTTTGTAAGACTGTTTGTGCAGTGTTTTTAGGGCAGACTGAGCATGTGGGAGCCTGTTGGCAGTTGTAACACTGTTTGCGGGGGTGCGCGTTTTGAATAAGCAGACCCGAACCTTTAAGCATGTGTGCATGGGGAAGCCACTGTGGCGTGTTTCTGCTGGTATCCCCTGCTCCCCTGAGGAAACAAAAAGGGAAAAAAGGGGCAACAGAATTAGTAGGAAGCTAGCAGGGAATACTGCTGGAGCTAGCGGGTGAAAACAATTAGAAGCAGGCAATTACACAGGCAGAATAGTAGCCCACCCCAGCACTTAAAACTCTGCAAACAGCAGTGCAGGATGTTTCTCTCAAGAGACACTGCAAGACAGGAGTAAGCTATTAGAAGTGAAAACTGAAGAAGCTGAACTCGGAGCAGAAATGTTAGGGGCTGCCATAGCTGTCATAATGAGACATAGGCGACTTGCTGAGGGTGGTGACAATGCAGATGGTGCCAGACAACCCACAGTGAGGAGGGAGGGTGTACAGGCCCAGGGTCACCTACCACGGGTTACATGAGCTGGAGATAGTAGGGGCTATAGAGTGGACAGAGACCTCCTGCAGCAAATTTTTGAGCTGTGCAGGCCACCCCCACACACAGAACCAACAGGGGGGAACCCATCCCAGTGGAAACCAAGGTATGTGTTGGCCTAAGAATACTAGCAACAGGTACCTTCCAGAGACCAACTGGTGATATGATGGGGATATCACAGGCATCAGCCTCCAGGGTACTGCACCAGTTCCTGGATGCCATGTCAGCACATGTCGGTGATCATGTATATTTCCCCAATGCCCGTGAGGTATTGGCCAGCAATATCGTCTCTTCCAGCAAATAGCGGAATACCCTGAGGTAGTGGGTGCAATAGACTGCACGCAATGCATCAAAGCACCACCCGGGTGAGAGGGTAGGGCCTACATTAACACAAGGGTTTCCCCCTCCATCAACTGCCAGGTCGTGTGTGATGCCCAGGGCATAATAATGAATGTGTGTGCTGGCTGCCCTGGGAGCTACCATGATTCCCACATCTGGCATTTGGCAGCTGTACCAGACATTTGCCGATGGGGACGTCGCCCCCGGAGACCTAGGGGGGGATGCAGGTTATGGGCTGGAGGCGTGGCTGATGACACCCATCAGAAACGCACACACCCTGAACAGGAACCCATAATGAGGCCCCGCACAAACACGTAATGTAATAGAGCGTGTTTTCTGCTCAAGTCAGGGTTTCCCGGGTGTCTGGACACATCTGGTGGAGCCTTGCAGTACACACCAACTACATGTACCCAAATTGCCATGGTATGTGCTATGCTACATAATATGATCTTGCGAAAACAGCTGCAGCAGGACCAGCATAGGGCTGGGCCAAACAGCCCCCCACCATTGCCAAGGCCATCACAGGCAGAGCGTGATTCGGAGGAGGAACAACCTGAGCCTGCCCCAGTAGGCAGAAGGAGGCATGCCCAGTATGCCCTGGCCTTGGCAAAGAGGCAACGCATAGCACATACACTGGCTCAGTAGGAACCCTGTGAATGATACCCCTTTTGACTCACTCAAATAATAACATGGATACCTAAAATGACATGACCTGTTCACAAACATGTACAGGGAGTGTAATATGCGCATCCGACAGAGGCAGCCCTGCAGCACCACCTGAGGCATGAATGCCATGTGTTAAGTAATGTAACACCATGTACTATATGCACACCTGAGGACCCTGACTAACATCCACCCTCACTAAGCATGAAGCCACAAAATTTGAGATGGGATGATCAATTGCAATAATTGGCTGAAGTAATGCAGTTAGTCAAAGGGGAGCCAATGTTTTCAGCCTGGGAAGACATGCTGAGCATGACATGATGCACCACCTGCTAGGGGGGGGTGCACCTATCAGTCCAGGCCTCATGGATACTGGCAAAGGCTGTCAGTACCCACAGCATGCCCTCAATAGGTAAGTCTCAAAACACAAACACACCTTCATAGGTACCACAAGGGATAGGAACCTAGATGTAATGCTACCCAATGCCAGAAGTCTAAACAGCAAGATGTGCAGTGAAAACCCACACAGTAGGGAGAATGTTGATATCATCCTGTAATAGAAAACCGGGTCAAGGCTCACATCAGCACCCTAACACTACCAGGTTACACCTCATACTGTGCTGTACAGCCTCAAAACATGGAACAAGCTACAAAAGGAGGGTGACTAGCAAAAATTGTCAAGGATAACCACACCCCCATGTTGGTACCACAACAAGAAGCAGTATGGATTAGCCATGGTAAAATCCCAAATGGCTAAAACCGCCTCTCAATATATAGCCTGCTGCAGACTACTGTCCTAACACCAGGAACTGCACCTGGCCTATGTTGGAATACATGAATATATCAAGCCCCCCAAACCACATTATATTGGTTGACTGAAAATACCCAGACATACACTGGGAGCATTATACTAGCACCAACACGTGGAGAAAAGTTCAAGAATCCATAAACCAAAATGCCCAGGAAAAAGCCCCACTCCCACAAGAGGGGTAAGCATACTAGATGTGAAAATGAGCAACATTTTTACGGGATGGTAAGATGAGAAGTGTATCCCTCACTGTTAAGACCAGACCATAGAGTAATCACACTGGATATACACATCCTGACCACAGTCCCTGGCCAGAAAACTACAGATAAAAAACATGTGTAAAGCATAAGTTGCACCCCTCCAAACTGATGTGGAATCCATTAAAGGCCCTGTGCAGGTGCAAAATATGGGACACACTGCAGAACCTGTTATACAGGCATTCCATGAACACAGCCAGGAATGCTTGGATTATGCAATCACAAATAACAACAAGACACAATGCCATACAAAAGGCATCTGGCATGCTGGACTCCAGCCATTACCAAACCATGCAAGAGAATGAGGAAGCTACTACATGATAGAGCAAACATAAAAGGGAAGTAATCACTGATCAGTAGTATGGAAAAAAATATGTCCACACATACAATCCACTAAGGCCACCCAAAAAAGTAGAATCTGTGAATCCGAGGCAATGTTACACCTGCCCCAAGTACACAGAAAACCCCTCAACTCCCCAATAAATACAAATATTGAGAGATGCAACCATTTATCCAAACCGGAGGCTGAGCCCCCAACTCAGTACTGTCAAAACTAGTCAGGAGGAGAAGGTAACCACAACACCACAAACCCAGTCCCACATAGACCTATCACAACTGTAAACCAAACACATAAACACAGAAAAACTTTCCCCGGAGGCCGTAATTACAAACACACGACACCAACAGAGGCCTCCAAAGCAACCCCCCAAGCAACCACAACCTCCAAACATAGCACATGCAACACATAGTACACAAAACTGGTGTGCCAAACAGTCACAGAACAGAAGGAGAAACAACATGCCTGATACAGTTCTAATAGGTGTTTTATAGGCAGACACACTGCTGTCCCACTCACCAGACTGAACAAGGGAAAGGGTACAGTAAGCTGCCTGTAGGCTGAAAATGCCACATAACACAAGTGCAGGTCACCCCAAAGCAAGTAGAAATATGATGCAGTCATTGTCCATGCTGGTGTGAATGACCTGAGATGTACCTCCCTGGACTACATGAAAAGAGACATGGATGAGCTCTCTGAGTATGTACCCGGGCCCGGTATGACACTGGCCTTTTGCAGCATCCAACCCTCACCAAGAATGATGCCACAGTACAAACACAGAATGATCAGCTTTAACAGGTGGCACAATTACAGCTGTCAGTCCAAGAGGATCTAATGCCTGTCTGCTTGAGATGTCATGCATGACAAGCCATGCTGCTGTTCCAGGGATGGCTTGCACCTGTTCCCCCGTCTGGATATTGGATAAGGCCTTTGCCACCTCCATAGAGCCTGTAGGCAAGGCCGAAAAGACTAACCCACCACCCTAGAAAACATAAGTGGTAAGAAACATAAGGGTAATGCTGACCAATGCCATATGTGTAAACTGCAATATGCATGCTCCTGAGGCACTTCCCAGAATGGAGAACATCGATGTCTGTATAGTGACAGAAGCCTGCTGCAAGCCTACTGACAGCACACCAGCACTACCAGGTTATCCCCATATCATGCTTATGGCCCCAACACCTGGACCAAAACATCAAAGGGGGGGTATCCATATGCAGCACAGACACCCATCGGCCAGGTAACTGACAATGGCACCCACCCATGTGAAAACCTGCTGTACAGTCTGTAGCAGGACCCACATTTCCAAAAAGGCCCCCCTTGAAGACACTGGACAGTATGAATGTCCCAAAATCCCAAAAACAAGGTACTCACAAATTACCACATAGGTGGTAAACCATTATGTAGGGAAGGAGTAATCAGGGACCTAGGGACACAAGTGGACAGTAACCTTTTATGTGACACTCACAATGCCAATGTGGCTAGGAAGACTGTCTATATTGGACTCCGTATCATGAAAGGATGCACATCTACATCAACAGAGGCCACTGTGCCCTGTACTGTTCTCAAGACCCATAATCTAGTACAATGACTCATATGGGATGTACCCCTGACACCTGCAGCGGAGAAGACCTCAAAGGTACCTCACCAAGAGGATAAAGGGTCTAAAATTTTGTCATATGCTGCCTGGCTGTAGACACCCCAGCTGAATGCAGTCACAGACTGCCTACACAGAGGCATTGTATGTCTGTTGTACAAGGCCATGTCCAACACAGGAGTAATGGACATGCTCCACCCCACGAAATCAAAGCCATTGGAGCTGTGAGAGTGACAGATGTAACCTCAACACATAATGAAATAGGATGTGCTGGAGGGACAGATACATAACCCAGAGGCTCCCACACCCGGAAACAGGACCCCAAATCCATGTTAGGCAGACCCCCTTGACACCCCTCAACAGGAATATTGCCAAGTGGATGGATGATCGTAGATGTACACGGGGGTCTTCACTGTGTCACCCCCAGACAGAGGCACAGTAAAGAAATCATAAATGGCCAAAATATTCACATAGAAAGGTGGCGAAACACACACACACTCTGGCTAGGCTTACAAATGCCCTAGGGTGGATAGCCTAGTATGAACCTATGAACCTATGAAGATACAAATTGTACAGGACACTAAGGATAATCACAAGGCTTATTCAACTGATGGTAGGAACCATGTTGGGAATTCACAGATATGCTCGAATCACACAATATTACAAACAACATACCAAACACACAAAATATTGCCAACATACAACCTGAAAGGTGCAGTGGAAACACGAGCACAGAATGCAAAATATCTATCCCAGCAGACTGCTGGCCCCCTGACATTGCAGATGCTGAGGTAACAGCCATCATCTACAAAGCAAAACACACAGCAGCAAAGGTATGAGATGGTGTCCTGGGCTGAGTCCAACATGGACTCCAAAAAGAATGGAATGCCAAATCACACTACTGCTCAATGTCAGCCTTACCACAGGATATGTACCCAAAGAGCAGTGTACAACAACAGTGGTCCTTCTCAACAAAGGTGTTGCCTGAATGGATACTGCAAACTACCACCCCAGGATCCTGACAAGCTTGGTCTGCACAGCTATGTAAAGGATAAATGTACCGACATAAAGCTATGGACCTACTGACACTGGACCCTACCCAGTGTGGCTGTCATAAGTGCAGATCCTGCCCCTAAACATGTTTGACCCATTTGAAACAGTCATTAAGGTCATTGATGAGGGCAATGTGGTCCACACGGGTAGCTGGCCCTTTGCAAATGCTTCCAGACAATACCCACGTGTTCAGTATGGATATGTTCACCAGCTTAAATATAAACCCCTATGGCAGTAGAGGGGTTGCAAACCAGACCAATGACAGAACTGACATGGTCAGACATGCTGCATCCATGTCAGACTACAAACCAGATATAAGTGGCATCCCACAAGGCTTGGTCCTGGGACCCCCCTGTTCGTATATATGTCCCATAGGTACAGGCCAACATGGAAGGACTGTGACTGAACATGTATGCAGAGGAGCAAACTGCCCACCATATCTGCCCCCCCCAGCTGACGCAAGCAACCCAAAAAAGGGCCACATAGAAACAGACAACTGGGGGCCATGTCAGCAAGCTAATTGCAGTGGGGAAAAAAGGGATATACAGTGGCCCAAAAACCAATTTCCCCATTACCCTAACATGTAATGAGAGACCTGGGGACACAAGGTGATAGATATCCTGCATTGGACAAACATGTGGCTGTAGTGTTCGCAGAAACATACCATATACCCCCCCAGTCATGAAGGTTGTCAGATCTAGATAAGGGAGGTCACTGTGGCTCTGCAGTCATCCTTCATCAGCATCACAATTGACTACAATAGCCCCTGTGGGTTTACCTCAGCAGACATCTCCATCAACTGTAAAGCCCACAACAGTACCCCACCAGGAGTAGCAAAGAGCATGAACAGATGCCATGTGTTGCCTGATTAAACAAACTGCAGCTCCACCCCTGCCATACTGCCCACCCAGAGGCAAGCTGTGCCTGATGTATGAAGCCATGTCCAAGCTGGAATCAATGAACATGCTGCACCTTGTACAATCTGAATGGCAGTGAGCTATGCACATGAGAGACCTGAACCCCAGCACTGACATACATAGGACAAGCTGTACGAATGATCCATAACACAGAAGCCCCCCCCACTCTTGAGTAAACTCCCAGTACAGGTTAGACAGAGAGTCCCCCATCAACACTCCTCAAGAGGAATCTTGATGAGTGGATGGGAGATGGTAGGTTTACCCTGGGTATCACTGTTATGTCACAGGTAGACGGAGGCACAGTATACTAACCATGACATATGTCATGGCAAACTCCAGTTACAATGTGTGTCAAAGGACAAACACACTCTTGACTAGCATCAGAAATGGCCTAGGGAAACATCGCTAGTGTTTGCCAATGTCCACCTATGTTGCGGAATACACTACCAATGTTGGACAAGCCTGGTGTAGGTAGTCCATATCTGAACATAATGCAACATGGTCATATGTGCACAACTGCCCCCTACACAGTCTGTTGTGCTCACTATGAAGATGTCAAGCAGTGATAGGACTAAAGCCCAGGATACTGTCCACCACAGTGAAAGTACTGAACCAGTACACTATACGGTACTACAGTGTTAGGTCATTATGAAAGGATGTTGACAACTGTATGCAAAGTATCCCATGCAATCCCTGCAGGCACAGTATAATCCCTGTTGTGGCAGACAGAAGCAGTTGGCCATTTAAGTACACAACATGACACCCAACACACAACCATAAACGTAAGATATTGTTGAAGTTCACACTCACCCAAATATGTGGTGGACTGCAGAGTTCAACATATGGAAAGCTCACACTGGGCATGCCCGCACACTTTGATAAATGAGGCATATGTCAGACAACATGCCATGAAAAGGCTGACCTGGGCTTGCCCACCACCTTAGGCCATATCTCCGTTTAGCATTTTACACATATCTGGTATTTGGGGGTCATTCCAGGAACCAACCACAACACAGCAATCTGCCCAGTGCACACAGTAAATGACTACAGAGACATAAGTGATATAGTGGACCCCCCTCATATTCAAACATCTTCCACAGATACACATGTTGTTCATAGGAACAGGGAATGCTATGGCAAGAAAGACCTGCAAACAGTCTAACAGCAACAAATATTGTGCATCTGACAATTAAACATATGGGTGTAGAGGTCAATACTAGGCTTTTTGCCCTAGGGAATGACAGCTTAGCCAGAGTGTGCTTGGCATCTCAATCCCCAGTACAGTAGGCTACTGTGCCACTGTAAAGTTGGTCACATAAGGCAATGTGTGGGGGTAGTGGGGCTGTGCCTCTGTCAAGCAGGGACACAGTGGAAATCCCAGGGTTTGACTGTGCTAAGCCACATCCATGTTGTTGGTGTGTGCTGGAAGAGGGTTGCTGAGGACCTCTAACAGTAAGTGGGTGTCAATAACAGACTGAGGGGAGCCCTATCTGCATTGTCTGGACAATTTCACTGTCAACACTGTGTTGTGATGATTTTTGGGGGTTTGAAGTGTCCGGTACTGTTAAAGATGTCCTCCTCTGTGGGCTACAGCTCTGCAATGTATTAGCTCACTCTTCTGTTGGACAGCTCATATATGGCTGGTGTACACCTGACAGGTGCCCTGTTGTGGAGCAGTCATGGGTATATGTGGGATAGCATGATCAATGCAAACCTTAAAATGCTCATAGAATGCAATTGTCAAGGATTATGCAGAGTGGCCAGTATAGTCCCCAGCATGGGTCCTTTGAAGTTTCCACCCCAGTCTTCACAAGTGTAGAGTCTGCTTGTGCTAAATACAGTTTGTTTGCAGTGACAACCTTGCCTGGGGGGGGGGATGGGATATGGATGTTCGGGGAAAGGTGGGTATGGTCAGATATCAACAATGGTGGTCTACCTCTGGTGTGGAACAGTGAGTACCCATGTTGCAGATGGACAGGTGCAATATGTATTCCCCCATGTGGCTGTGGTGAGTGGTTCTGCCATAGAAATGGACCCACAAATTGTAGTGGCTGTAGGGTAATGTTGTAGGGGCCCTGAGTAGTTCGCACACACAATATGCGTGTACCTGATGTTAACAACTGGAATGGTGTATGTGAACACCTGCATATCCCGGCACTGTTCCCAGGGAAGCAAAATGTGTGTCCTGGATGTGGGAGTGGTGTTCTGGACTGGTTGTGTTGTGTGTTACAGATCCTGTGGCCCAAAGCATGGTTTTGAACATAACCTGCCAGTGCGAGGGCATATCTGCCCCAAGTAGGTGGCTGCAAATGCATATATATGCTATCCCCCACCTGACAGGTAGTACTAGATGTACATACCTCTGTAGAAATAAAGATGTCAGCACCCTATAAATACTGCAGGTGCAAAATAAATGCCCAGTAATTTGGATAAACTCTGCAACGCCCCTCAAGTGTCATAATATAGTTAGGTAGGAGTTTGAACCATGCAAATGCTCAGTGTTTTAAGGGGGTTGGTGGGGGGGAATGCCCCTTTTGGCAACTGGGAAAACACTCTACAGGATGCACATTCCCTTTTCTAAACACTGATGATGTCAGCGCCCTATAAGTACAGCAGGAGAAGAAAAACCTCCCAGTAAAATTAGCAGCTCTGCTAATGCAGCTGTTTTAATTTCATAATATAGTTAGGTGGGGGTTTGAATCCCAAATGTCCAGTGTGTGTGGGGGGTTAGTATGTGTGCAAGTCTGTGTGGGGGAAATGCCCCTTTTTGGCAACTGGGAAAACCCCTACAGGATGCACTTTCCCCTTTTCTAAGCACTGATGATGTCAGCCCCCTATAAGTACAGCAGGAGAAGGAAACCCCCCAGTAAAATAGGGGCTCCACTTGTCCAGAGTGTCAAAAAGTTAGGTGGGGGTTTGAATCCTGCAAATGCCCAGTGTGTGTGGGGGGGTTAGTGGGGTGTGCAAGTTTGGGGAAATGCCCCTTTGGCAACTGGGAAAACACTCTACAGGATGCACATTCCCTTTCTAAGTACTGATGATGGCAGCACCCTATAAGTACAGCAGGAGAAGAAAATGCCCCAAATAATGCAATAGCCTGCTAATCGCCTGTCTCAAGTGTCATAACATAGTTAGGTAGGGGTTTGAACCCTTTAAAGGGAAAAGTGTGTTTTTGGAGGGGAGTTTGTGTGGGGCAATTCTGAAAAGACTTTTGGCAATAAAAGAACACACTACAGGATGCACATTCCCTTTTCCCAAACACTGATGATGTCAGCACCCTATAAGTACAGCGGAGAAGGAAACCCCCCAAATAATCCAATAGCTCTGCTAATCCCCCCCTTTTTCAAGTGTCATAACATAGTTAGGTAGGGTTTGAATCCTGAAAGGGCCCGTGTGTTTTGGATGGGGGATTTTGTGTGTGTGCAATTCTGTATGAAAACATGTGCTTTTTGGCAATTAGGAAAACACACTACATGATGAACATTACCCTTTCCAAACACTGAAGATGTCAGCACCCTATAAGTACAGCTGGAGAAAAAAAACCTCCCAATAATCTGAATAGCACATTTCTGCAATCTCTCTCAATTTTATAACAAAATAGGTGGGGGTTTTGGGGCAAGTGTGTGTGTTTGGATGGGGGAGTTTGTGTGTGTAATTCTGTATGAAAACATGTGCTTTTGGCAATCAGGAGCACACTACATGATGAAATTACCCTTTCCAAACACTGATGATGTCAGCACCCTATAAGTACACCCGGAGAAAAAAAACCCCCCTAGAAATCCAAATGGGCGCATTTGAAATTTCTCTCGGGTCAAGACATAGTTAGATAGGAGTATGAATCTTGCAAATGACAAGTGTGTGTAATTGCAAGTGTGAGAAAACAGTTCCTTTGGCTACAAATACACCAGATGCTGCATATTCCCCAGTAAACACAGGTGATGTCACCACACTATCAATACAGCCAAACAGGGCTACTTGCCCCGTAATGCCAATAGTGCGCCCCTACTGGGTCTATTACCATTTAGAGCACAAATAGGTATGTTTTGGAAACCCCAACTGCCCGGTGGTTGTGTCACAAATTTTGACCATGTGTGGGGTTTTTGTTCATAACAAAGCATGCATTGCCTTTAAAACCCGCAATGGCAATGCACACATGATGTATGTGTGTGACACATACACATATATACCTGTGACCTTCAATAGTTACCATGTCTGACAGTGCCTCAAGTGGATAAATGGTATTCACAACAAATTTTGACTGTTTCTTACTGTGCAGGGGATGGGGATGTGTTTTACAGTGGGTGTATATGGTTAAAACCCAAAAGCAGGGGATACACATCTGGTCTGGGCCATATAGTCTACATGTAGTTGATGAACAGGTGCTGCATGTTCCCACTGTTGTGGGAGTGGTAACATGTTGTTCCACTGCAATTCAGTGACCACATGCTGGGAACCTTTTAGCTAGTGTGTTGTAGCTACAGTAATGCTCCCCACAAGTTTTGGGTGGATGCAGTCCAGCCATATAAAGACTTCTAGAGACTGTCATATTGCCAGTATTGTTAGGGGGGACAGGTGGGTTTCCTGTGTATGGGAGGGTTGTGTGTGCCAGGCTATGAACCAGAAGGCACTCCAACACACTGTTAGCTGCCATGGATAGGCCCTGATGCTTTGTGCTGTGCCAACAACCTGGAGGTGTGTGTATCTGTGGTGCCTTGGGTACCACCCCCCGTCCATGTGTGTTACATGTGTAGGGGGTGACAGGCATGGTATGAGGTATAACCCGGCACTGATGGGTTGCACCTGTGAGCCGTGAATCAGGAATCTGGTACTGCAAGTTTTCATCTTGTGGTGTACACTGCTGGTGTTGTGTAGCATTAAATGTTAGTGTCCATTTTGATACCCCAGAGGTGGCTATGTAATCCTGTCCTGCAGCAAAGGCATTTTGTATATAAAGGGGCCCCAAAATACAATGGCCCATGGGTGTCATGTGCAAGCTGCCCTAAAAACATTGTGGCTTCCCCAGCATGTAAGCACACGTTGACAGCCAGTTACCCTATGAATGACATTGGAGATTGAGCAGAATGTAGACATAGAACACCCTTCCTACATATTTTGGTAGCATACCTGGTGAGGGTATGATGGCAACCAAGGTCAGGCTCATACTGGCCCGTGCCACATGCTGAAGACCCCTTTTATGTTCCCTATCATGTAGTCCCGGGGGGTATGTCTCAGGTCATCCATAGTGGACAATGACTGAGTCATATGTGTCCATGCCTCTGACTGACCCGATGTGTTTTTGGTGGGCCATAAACCCCAAGGGGATAAGGGGATTCACCCTGTAACCTTTGGGGGACCCCCTACGCCCCTGTTTTGATGGTTTTTGACCCCCTGTGGGGTTTGGGACAAATGGGGGTGTATGTGTGGGTGTCTGTTTATAACAACCTTTTGCCCCTATTTTTGTGGGGGATTTTGGGTTAAATGCCCCCGGGTTGGTTTCCATGCGGGTTTTGTCCCGGGAGCAGGATTCATGCCCCCGACAGGGACAACTGGGTTCTGTCAGGTTTGGATTTGGCATCCCCCAAAGTGTTGAATTCCTTTGGGTGAAGGGGGTTTTAAATCTCATTGGGAGGTGCATTTTTCCCCCTAACCACATAAACCCCAAAAAACCCTGAGGGTGGGAAAAGGTTCCTTTTTACAACCCAAAAAAGGGGATTCCATGGTAACCCCAAATAGGGCCAATAACAACATCGGGAAGGTAGATGTTGGGGGAAATGATATTTATGTCATAAATTTAAATGGGGAAAAATTAACATTGGTGCACACAACAAAATGCAACAGGCAGCAGTGGTTTGCAAATTTTAAAAATTACTTACATGCCTATTTCGTGTCACTTGGAGGGCCCCCTGTTCCCGCACCCGGGGGAAACGTTGGAAAATCAACCAAAAATTATGCAAAAAAGTAATTAACACTGGGGGCCATTTTACAAAAAAAGGGGTTTGTAGGAAAAACAAAAATTTAGGACATCCTTACCCCAAAAAACCCCTCAATGCCTGGGAATATAACAAGTTAATTTTTTTGGAAAATTGGGACTGAAAAACATATAAAATAAAATCCCCTTCTATGTAGGGTCCCCCCTGTTTTCCCTCAGCAACATTTTTTACCCTTTCCCTTTCACCCATGTTGGTTGGGAAGGGGGGGGGTTTTCCCCCTATGCAAAAAGGGTGTTAATTTGGGGATCCCAGGGTTTTAGATAACCCAAATTGGGCAGTATGTTATGTGGTGTTTGGGAAACAACCCGTATATGGGCCCCTGTTGGTTCCCCGTTTTCATTTATGTGGGACCCCTAGGTGTTTAAAATTTCCGCATGTGTTGGGAATTTCAATGGGACAGTTTCCCCCTCATTGCCATTAATTGGGTTTGTGGCGCCACGATCCCCCTTTCAGGGATTGGATTGGGGTTGGGGGGGCGCGGGGGGCTTTTGGGGCCTTGGGGCCCCGGGCAGGGTTTCTGGACCGTTCCACCCCAAGGGGCCCTTCTGGGTTTGTACAGAAGCGGGAGGGGTTGTTGCTTGGGACACAGGTCCCCTGGGGGGTTGGGGCTTCCAAAGCCAATGGGTTTTTCCAAAAAGGGGGGTTCCCGGGCCGGGCCCCGTTGGGGCGCCAGACCCGGGATTTCCCGGGGCGGCTGTGGCCAACCCAATTTTGGGGGTCCGTGGGGCCCTTTGGGGGTCCGGGGCCCCCCTTTTCCCCTCCCCGGGGCCCCGTTGCTGGCATACGGCCACATCGATGCCCCAACCCCCCCATTGCCCTGGCTCATGGACATTTGGGTTTTGGAACTGCTGTAATATGTCCCCACGTCTGTCTATGACATCGGTGAAATTACGGATAGCATCCGATTCCGCATACTGTCAGTCATGGATGTGTGACATGCTCTCAGCTCCCTCAGACCCTGTCTGGTGTACCTTTCCATATGCGACTGTGCCTGCATGACAGCCCAAAACATAGCTGAGGTTGACAGACCTCTTTGGGCACGTCTGCCAGAGGCAGTACGCCCATGGATGCTCCCACAAGAACCCGTGGGCAACTGTCTGTGTGGTACCATCTCAGGACCCTGCCCATGGTTGCTGTGTGGGGAAGCATGTGCCACAGATACCACAGTACCCTGGTCAATGCCCACTGTATCCTGTCCATCACCTAGGGACAATGGTGACATAGGATGTACTGGCAGGATGACTGTGCACAATTATGGGGTTGACAGCTGTGTACTGTCATTTGGCTGACCAATGACAGACCCTAGCACACCTTCCTGTGCCATTACACAGATATCATCATTATCAGTACCTGTGGCACCAGATTCAGGTTCCCTGCTGCAGGACACCAGAGCAGCACCAGAACCTGTGGGTGGAAGACAGGAAACACAGTTTACAATGTCTACACAATGTTACCAGTGATGCACTAATGCACACATGCACACATGCACACGTGGACACATGCACACATGCACTGCAAAACAGTGGACACAGGCACACATGCCCCATGCACATGCCCCATGCACATGTGGACACAGGCCCCACATGCACACATGCCCAAAAACTGCACCGGGGGACATTAAAATGCACACATGCACATTGCACACATGGACACATGCACACACACATGCCCGGGACACAGGCACACATGCCCCATGCACACATGCACCCGTGGAAAACACACATGCCCCATGCACACATGCACCGGGACACAGGCACACAACCCCATGACACATGCCCCCCCGCAGTATACACACAGAGCACTACTGAGTTACACTATTATTACTAGCACTATCAGGACTATTATAGGTATTGTTAAAAAACACTCACTAGAATGGGTGGGATGCTTTGCTGAAACACCGGGGGGCCTGCAGAAATGAGGGGTTAATGTCAGTGGGCACAACTGTGCCATTGATACTGGTTTTGATACAGTTCAGTAGTACAATTGCCTTTCACATGTCAGCTGCTGATATTGGCAATATCCCCCTGCCAAAAATACTATGTTGACAGCTACATACCACGGACACACCTTACACATGCATAAACTAACAGTGTACAGAACAGTCAAGTGTACATAGGGCATATTACCTGCCCCCATGTTGTGTTGCTTTTGGATCCAGCCTCCCTCAAAAGCAGGTGTGTTGCTGTTGATGTTCCGGGGCTGGAGCCACAACACTTAGGAGTAGCCCCCCAGTCTGGTGAGGGGGATGTGGCCACCCCACCTCCTGTGGCAACCTGTTGCCTGTGGATATCCGACACACGCTGGGGCATTTCTGATTAAATCACTGCAGTGATGTCATACCTGCTCATATGTCCTATTATGGCCAATGTCATTTACCCTACGGACAAGGTCTTGCCACAGTGCAGCCCTCTCCTGCTGATTCTGGCTGGTGCGGGAAAACAGTATGTCATAATCCCGTACCAGGCTCTGGTGTATCTCTTCATCTTCTGCAGCAGAGTAGGCAGGATTTGCTGGCCATGTTTCCCGAAGAGAACACAAACAGGATATCAGCAAACTATGTCAGCAATATATGGCACACATACTATACATGATACTCAACTGTAGTGATTACTACTACCCCCTATGTAGCATGTGTTGTCTCTTGGTGGATACACATGTACATGGCCAGATATCAGTGCTCAGCCAACACCTGTGCAACAATACCTGCCACATTCCATAAACATAGTACCATGCCCCATCGGTCAGCACACTGAGACAGGTCCCAAAGCACAACCTCACTCTGGGGGGTTTATACCAAGGTACTGTATGTGGAAAGCCATCCACTAGTGTGATCTGGACACAAAATTTTGGCCTGGATATACATATCCCACCACCACCACCAGCACAGTAGACTACTTTGAAAATAAAGTGATTAGACAGATTATTCACTTGTTAGGACTGAATGGTATCCATGCAGCCCACTGGGCCAGTGGAAGCCACAACCCACAATGCTGACCCCCTTTTCAAATGCTTCCCCCGGACATCCCAAAGAATGCATGGAACATGCCCCACATTTCTAACCCAGACCCTATGCACAAAGGTTAGGGATCCTGTTTGGTGGACCCCAGCCAAAGGCAAATTGTTAAAGATAGAAGGAGGCTACTGCAGGACAGAGCAGATTCACATAAAAGGGGAAAGGGATCTGTGGTCAGCACTGGTAATAAGCTACGGTTTTCATAACAACATCCACCCCAAATCTGGGAGGGAAATGGCCACGGGCACTATAGATAACCACAAGGCCTTCTTCAGTTATGTTAAAATATGGACCAAAAACCTCAGATATGCTCTGAGTTTACACACCCACTTAACATTCACTGAACCCACAGATATTGGCAACATTCTGGGGAGGGTTTAAAATATCCCCCCTCTCCCCCCCACTTAGAAATACTTATCACAGCTGAATGTAACCTCCCATCATCTCAGATGTCCAGGTGAGGGCCACCCCCAGCAAAGCAGAACACACAGCATCAATGTGACCTGATGGTATCCCTGGATTTTGTGTGAACTCCAAAGGAGATAAAGCATATAAGACTGATATTTAACCTTGGCCCCATAGGATATGTACCTGAACACTGGCATAAAAGCAACAGTGGTCCCACTCCACTAAGGAGGCACCTCTACTGACCCTGGGAACTACCAATTAACCAGCCTGGTCTGCAAAGCTATGGAATGATTCATTATGGGGCATATACAGCAAATTGGGTACCTGCAGACCTTTGATCCCACCCCGTTTGCCTTTGTGATGGGCTGATCCTGCCTTTTGAACCTGGTTGACCTTTTTAAAACAGTCACTACAGCCATTGATGAGGCAAAGCAGTCCATACAGCCTACCTGGACTTGCCTAAGGCCTTCAACACAGTACTCCACTCAGGCATCATAGACAAGCTCATAGCTTACATGTTACTACATTGTCACATGATGGGTTGCACACTGGTTGAATACAGAATCCATAATATCAATATTGGGGGCCATGTCAGACTCAAAAACCAGTCACATGTGGTATCCCACAGGCTCTGTCCTAGGACCCCCTTGTTTGGCATTTACTTCTCAGATGTGAAAGCCCTGTGCGGGTTGTGGATGACAAAGTTCCCAGATGACTTTAACTCCCCTAGTCGTTACACCAGGCACACACATCCTACAG
The DNA here is from genome assembly GCF_019279795.1 of Protopterus annectens. Classification (NCBI taxonomy): domain Eukaryota; kingdom Metazoa; phylum Chordata; order Ceratodontiformes; family Protopteridae; genus Protopterus; species Protopterus annectens. The sequence goes on along the minus strand of NC_056725.1, from coordinate 1,967,907,938 downwards.
ACAGGCCTCACTGAAATGGAAAACTGGTGAGGGTCATGGCCTAACACTGAATGACATGTAATGTATAGTCATCCCCCTTTGGGGGGAAAATACGGCACACAACTTTTCACATGGACATACCTATAGATACAGACCAAAGACACATATGGAGGGTTCACAGTATGTAGACTATTAACTTGTTACTTTACATTACCTGTGTTTGTCACAGCTGGTTGCATTAAACCCTTAATAGCTTCCTGCTGCTGCTGGCCCCGCTTGAATGACACTGATGAAGCTTCAACTTAGTTTGTCTTAAGTGTGTTTTGTTTGTGTTCTTATTTTTTTTTTCTTTTTTTTTCTCTCTCTCTCTCTCTCTCTCTGCTTCCAGAAGGAGCAATGAAAGTATTGCATGTGTGGAGTGGGGGGACAGGATGCTTTTGTATTTATCTGCATAAGTCCATGTGATGGCCTCTGCACCCAAATTTTTAGCCAGCATTTGCTAATTGCATGCAGCCAGTTGTGTACTGATTGCAGTTCTCACTGTGATTTCAGGACAGTGCTATAAAAAGGGGATGTGAGAATGTTGCCCTTTCAGATTGTAAGGGCGGGGGCCATGCTGGTATGCTGTGGACACTGTTCTGTGAGTGTAAAGGTTAGTATCTCTCTCATGATTCAGGCTTTGTTGCAGATTCACATTTCTCCATTCATCTCTCCTGTTTCCTGTATAAGTGTGTATGTACAGACACCTTTTTTATATATATATATATATATATATATAATACAAAAATTTTTATATGTAAATTAATGACATTATTACCTACTAGCTACCAACTAGCATGGCTGTTTCTGTTCACACACTACTATTATGGGAAAACCACTAGTTTTTACAGTAAATATACATGACATGCTTTGTGTACTACACATCCTATATTCCCCTTTTCATTCATTCCTACTATTACATGAAAATTTTTTTTAGCACAATGTTCTTGTTTAAAGTCATGGCTTAGTGGTAAGTCATGCAGACTACTGTTTCCAAGGTCCTGGGTTGGGGCTGACAGTGGGATTTTATTTTGCTTTTGAACTGACTACAGGACCTGTCAATCAGAGTGACTAAGGCAGTTTTAAGCAGTTGTAACCGGGGTTTGCACTGGTTTGGGAGCTCCTGCATGGCCGGGGTTTAGCTCTGCGCACCCGCTTACAACCGCTTAACAGTGCTTACTCTGCACCCGCTATTTTCTTTGAAAGAAATGAAAATGGGGAGACAGGAAAGTGGTGAAAAAGGGGTCACAAAGAGGGTAAGACAGTAGGGAAACAAGCTTGGGTTTTGCAGGAGGGATGTAGGTAAGGCCCATAGCTGCCCATTTCTTCATCAGCAACAGCTGTGCATATGTATGTAATTTGGTGTGACATTTGAAACCTTCCACCCCCGAGAGAGGTGTCAGGACAACAATAATACTTGTTGTACAGCCAATTGTAATTGATAGTTTCCATGTCCAGCAGACATGTGGAATGGGCAGCTATGTATGGGGGTAATTTTTTCTGGGTACTGAGTGCCGTTTTTTTTTTTAGGTGGGAGTGGTATGTTAGGTGGAGGAAGTCGGTATAGCTGGGGGGGTAGGTTGGGGGGGTCAACAAACAAGACAAACAAGGCATACAGGGTGGTGTATGACATTTTGGGGGTTACACAATTGGCGGGGATGGATGTTTGGATATCCAGAGCCCATGAGCCCACAGATGGCAACAGTGGAACTGATATCCCCACCCATGGGCAGTTGCCACTGTTCCTTCACTGCCCAGGATGGGGGTGTGCTGGGGGGAGTGTAGGCCGGGGAACAGGCATGCCCGTAAGTTGTGCCACCTGTGCCTGAAGCTGGCGTAGGGGCCCAAGAACAGAGCCCAGGATCTCCTCGCACCACAGTCCGGATGCTACGGAGGGTGAGTGGTGGTTCTCCTCTGGCCACACTTGCAGAGGGGGGGTGGGGCCCCCCCCCCGCAGCACTTCCCCCCAGGTGGCACAGGGGGACCCGGGGGAGGGTCCAGACTGGGCACTAGTGCCAGGTGCACTCCCCCGGGGGTGGGAGAGGTGGGTCCGCTGGAACCCGCCTTCCATGTTTTGCATTATGTCATGACAGTTTGGGTTAGTAACATACAATACCATTCGCAATTAGTTGTAACAGCATGCATTAGTATTCCCATTAACCAAACACCCAGATATTCACACCATTGAACAGCGAGCATAACACATGCATAATTTGAACAGCAATACACAGTCCAACAACATGCAGGGTTGATTGATGGCAACAGGCCATCAGGTTTGGATTTATGAACAGGGCAGATGCATCAACAATGCAAATATTTTTAAACAGGACAAATGTCCAGGGGGGTTAATTGTGATTGCACATACCAATTTCACGTGGAATGGATTATATGTGGTTATAGGGTGGGTGAAGAAAATATAAATTTAAAACCTTCAAATACCAATATATATGCTGTACATTTCTAATAGCTGCAGATATATACACACTACTGTTCTAAATACAGTTTCCTATTGATAACTACTTCAAGTTGGTGATAGGACTGTTACTGCTACATCAATATACATTTTATTGTTATTCATACACGTTCATATCTGGCTTTCATGTTCATTTTATAATTTTTTTTTATAGCTTGGGGGGTGTGTTGTGTTGTGTTTATTCACAATTTTATGTACTCTTTGGGTGTTTACTTTTGGGCACTTTTCCTTTTGGGTCTTCCCGGGGTGCCGGGAAAACCCTTTAAAAGTTTTTCCCAGCTGTTAGGTGTGATTCAGCATTCATGCATATGCATGACATGCTGACATCACCTTTTAATTTGGGGGAAGCCTTGTATCTCTTACATGGAGGCTTCGGGAAACCTGCCCTAAAGTTTCAGTTTTATTATTATTTCATTTTAGATGATACTACTTGAAAATTGTCAATATCCTCATTTGTTTCATCAATTTAATAATTTAAATCTGTTATACTAATTGATAGATAATATTAACTGGTTAACAGATTCATCCATCTCATAATCTTTCATTATACATTCTGATGACTTAGCTTTTTTCCCTTTTTAAAAGACCATAATACTAATCAATTTATTTTTTTAAAAAATTTGTAAGATTGTTTTTTTTACATAGAGGTATGTGCAACAGGAAAGCAAAAAAATATTTTTTTTGGAAAAAATGGTGTATCTCTTCATCTTCTGCAGCAGAGTAGGCAGGATTTCGCTGACGCACCATGTTCCTGAAAGAGAACACAAACAGGATATCAGCAAACTATGTCAGCAATATATGGCACACATACTATACATGATACTCAACTGTAGTGATGTACTACTACTCCCATATGTAGCACGTGTCTGTCTCTTGGTGGATACACATGTACATGGCCAGATAGTGCCCAGCCAACACCTGTGCAACAATACCTGCCACATTCCATATAACATAGTACCAAGCCCCATCGGTCAGCACACTGAGACAGGTTCAATGCACAACCTCACTCTGGGGGTTCATACCAAGGTACTGTATGTGGAACGCCATCCACTAGTGTGATTTGGACACAAATTAATCGGCCTGGATATACATATCCCACCACCACCACCAGCACAGTAGACTACTTTGATATATAATGTGAATAGACAGATTTTCACGTGTTAGGACTGACATGGTATCCATGCAGCCCACTGGGCCAGTGGAAGCCACAACCCACAATGCTGACCCCTTTGCAAATGCTTCCCACGGACATCCCAAAGAATGCATGGAACATGCACACACATTTCTAACCCAGACCCTATGCACAAAGGTTAAGCATCCTGTTTGGTGGACCCCAGCCAAAGGCAAATTGTATAATGATAGAAGGAGGCTACTGCAGGACAGAGCAGATTCACATAAAGGGAAGGCATCTGTGGTCAGCACTGGTAATAAGCTACGGTCTCTCATAACAACATCCACGGCCAACTCTGAGAGGGAAATGGCCACGGACACTATAGATAACCACAAGGCCTTCTTCAGTTATGTTAGACATATGGACCAAAAACCTCAGATATGCTCTGAGTTACTACACACCTACTTAACATTCACTGAACCCACAGATGTTGGCAACATTCTGGCAGACAGGTTCAGTGCAAATATCCCCCCTCCCTCTCCCCCACACTTAGAAATACTTATCACAGCTGAATGTAACCTCTCTATCATCTCAGATGTCCAGGTGAGGGCCACCCTCAGCAAAGCAGAACACACAGCATCAATGTGACCTGATGGTATCCCTGGATGTGTGCTACGTGAACTCCAAGAGGAGATACAACCGCATATAAGACTGATATTTAACCTTGGCGTATTTCGGGTTATGTACCTGAACACTGGCATACAGCAACAGTGGTCCCACTCCACTAAGGAGGCACCTCTGCTGACCCTGGGAACTACCACATAAGCTTAACCAGCCTGGTCTGCAAAGCTATGGAATGATTCATTATGGGACGCATATACAGCAATATTGGGTACCTGCAGACACTTGATCCCACCCAGTTTGCCTTTGTGATGGGCTGATCCTGCCTTTTGAACCTGGTTGACCTTTTCAAAACAGTCACTACAGCCATTGATGAGGGCAAAGCAGTCCATACAGCCTACCTGGACTTGCCTAAGGCCTTCAACACAGTACTCCACTCAGGCATCATAGACAAGCTCATCAGCTTACATGTTACTACATCTGTCACATGATGGGTTGCACACTGGTTGAACTACAGAATCCATAATATCAATATTGCGGGAGCCATGTCAGACTCAAAGCCAGTCACGTGGTATCCCACAGGGCTCTGTCCTAGGACCCCTCTTGTTTGGCATTTACTTCTCAGATGTGAAAGCAAACATGTGCGGGTTGTGGATGACAAAGTTCCCAGATGACTGTGAACTAAGCGCCATAGTCGTTACACCAGCTGACACACACATCCTACAGACAGGCCTCACTGAAATGGAAAACTGGTGCCAGAATCATGGCCTAACACTGAATGACATGTAATGTATAGTCATCCCCTTTGGGTGAAACTACGTGCACACAACTTATCACATAGACATACCTATAGATACAGACCAATGACACATATGGAGGGTTCACAGTATGTAGACTATTAACTTGTTACTTTACATTACCTGTGTTTGTCACAGCTGGTTGCATAACCGTTACTATAGCTTCCTGCTGCTGCTAGCCCAGCTTGATACTGACACTGATGATAGCTTCAACTTAGTTTGTCTTAAGTGTGTTTTTGTTTGTGTTCTTATTTTCTTTTTTTCTTTTTTTTTTTTCTTTCTCTCTCTCTCTCTCTCTCTCTCTCTGGCTCCAGATGGTGCAATGAAAGTATTGCATGTGTGGAGTGGGAGTACAGGATGCTTTTGTAGGTATCTGCATAAGTCCATGTGATGGCCTCTGCATCAATTGTTAGCCAGCATTTGCTAATTGCATGCAGCCAGTTGTGTACTGATTGCAGTTCTCACTGTGATTTCAGGACAGTGCTATAAAAGGGTATGTGAGATAGGTGTTGCCCTTTCAGATTGTAAGGGCGGGGACCATGCTGGTATGCTGTGGACACTGTTCTGTGAGTGTAAAGGTTAGTATCTCTCTCATGATTCAGGCTGTTGTAGATTCACATTTCTCCATTCATCTCTCCTGTTTCCTGTACTAAGTGTGTATGTACACTGACACCTACAACTATATATATATATATATATATATATATATATATAAATATACATACATTTATATATGTATAATAACTGGCATTATTACCTACTAGCTACCAACTAGCATGGCTGTTTCTGTTCACACACTACTATTATAGAAATCCACTAGATTTGACAGTAAATATACATGACATGCTTTGTGTGCTACACATCCTATATTCCCTTTACATTCATTCCTACTATTACAGGATATATTTATTGTAGCACAATGTTCTTGTATAACAGTCATGGCTTAGTGGTAAGTCATGCAGACTACTGTTTCCAAGGTCCTGGGTTCGGGAGTGACATTGGGTTTTTATTTTGCTTTTGAACTGACTACAGGACCTGTCAATCAGAGTGACTAAGGCACTTTTAAGCAGCTGTAACCGGGTTAGCACTGGTTTGCGCGGAGCTCCTGCATGCGCACTGGCGTTCAGCTCTGCGCACAGCCGCTTACAACCGCTTAACAGTGCTTACTCTGGCGCACACCCGCGCTATTTTCTTTGAAAGAAATGAAAATGGGGAGACAGGAAAGTGGTGAAAAAGGGTTCACAAAGAGGGTAAGACAGTAGGGAAACAAGCTTGGGTTTTGCAGGAGGGATGTAGGTATGGCCCATAGCTGCCCATTTCTTCATCAGCAACAGCTGTGCATATGTTTGTAATTTGGTGTGACATTTGAAAGCTTCCACCCCTGAGAGAGGTGTCAGGGCAACAATAATACTTGTTGTACAGCCAATTGTAATTGCTAGTTTCCATGTCCAGCAGACATGTGTGCGGAATGGGCAGCTATGTATGGGGCGTAATTTTTTTGTGGGTACAGAGTGCCCTTTTTTTCATGTGAGAGTGGTATGTCAGGTAAAGGAAGTCGGTATAGCTGGGGAGGTAGGTTGGGTAGGTCAACAAACAAGACAAACAAGACGCATACAGGGGTGGTGTATGACATGTGTGGGGGGGTTACACAATTGACGGGGATGGATGTTTGGATATCCAGAGCCCATAAGCCCACAGATGGCAACAGTGGAACTGATATCCCCACCCATGGGCAGTTGCCACTGTTCCTTCACTGCCCAGGATGGGGCTGTGCTGGGGGCTGTGTAGGCCGGGCAACAGGCATGCCCGTAAGTTGTGCCACCTGTGCCTCAAGCTGGCGTAGGGGCCCAAGAACAGAGTCCCGGATCTCCGTACGCACCACAGTCCGGATGCTACGGAGGGTGAGTGGTGGTTCTCCTCTGGCCACACTTGCAGAGGAGGGATGGGCCCCATCCCCTGCAGCACTTCCACCCACAGGTGGCACAGGGTGACCGGAGGAGGGTCCAGACTGGGCACTAGTGCCAGGTGCACTCGCCAGCTGAGGTGGGAGAGGTGGGTCCGCTGGAACCCGCCTTCCCTGTCGTCCTATGTTTTGCATTATGTCATGACAGTTTGGGTTAGTAACATACAATACCATTCGCAATTAGTTGTAACAGCATGCATTAGTATTCCCATTAACCAAACACCCAGATATTCACACCATTGAACAGCGAGCATAACACATGCATAATTTGAACAGCAATACACAGTCCAACAACATGCAGGGTTGATTGATGGCAACAGGCCATCAGGTTTGGATGTATGAACAGGGCAGATGCATCACCGTACATGCAAATATGTATGACCCAACAGGACAAATGTCCAGGGGTGTTAATTGTGATTGCACATACCAATTTCACGTGGAATGGATTATATGTGGTTATAGGGTAGGGTGAAGAAAATATAATTAACACCTTCAAATACCAATATATATGCTGTACATTTCTAATAGCTGCAGATATATACACACTACTGTTCTACCTACAGTTTCCTATGTGATAACTACTTCAAGTTGGTGATAGGACTGTTACTGCTACATCAATATACATTTTATTGTTATTCATACACGTTCATATCTGGCTATAACATGTTCATTTATATAATTTTATGTTCATAGTCTGTGGGGGCATGTGTTGTGTTGTGTTTATTCACATTTCCATGTACTCTTTCGTGGGTGTTTACTTTGGGCACTTTTACTCTTCTGAGGGCGTGTCCGCTTGCAGGGCTCGGCCTACGGACACGTCCCCTACTGTCTTCCACGGACGGTGTTAGCCTTAGGTGTGATTCAGCATGCCCTCATGCATATGCATGACATGCTGACATCACACCATTTAACTGCAGCCTCCGTGTAAGCCTTGTATCTCTTACATGGAGGCTTCGTGAATCCTGCCCTAAAGTTTCAGTTTTATTATTACTACATTTTAGCAGTGATACTACTTGAAAATTGTCAATATCCTCATTTGTTTCATCAATTTAATAATTTAAATCTGTTATACTAATTGATGGATAATATTAACTGGTTAACAGATTCATCCATCTTATAATCTTTCATTAAATATTCTGATGACTTAGCTTTTTCCTTTTCCAAAAAAAAAAAAAAAACAGACCATAATACTAATCAATTTATTTTTAACAAATTTGTAAGATTGTTTGAAGTTTTCTTTTACATAGAGGTATGTGCAACAGGAAAGCAAAAATATATATATTTTGATATTAATAGAGTTTTAAAAATAATTTTTTAACTGTTTTAAGCATTGATTTCACATATGCAGAGTCTAAAGACTTAAATTAATTTCCTTCTAAGATAAATTTTATTAACCAGATGAAAGGATTGTTGCATTTTTCTACTTTTTTTTTACATTTTATAAACATATAAGAATTTAGTATAATTTACTTCTGAATAGGTTTCCATTAACTAATGTGTGTTGATTCTATACAAAGTATAATACAGTTAAAATTTGCAACAATACAATAAGATTATACATCTGGGAAGATAGTACTACCATACTCCTATAATCTTATATGATTTCTATAAGCAGTTCTCAGATTTTTAGGATACCATAAGAATGAAGTTAATATATTTTTCCATTTTCTTTAAAAGTTGTTTGGTCAGGAATTAAAGTTATATCTATCTATATGTATGTATGTATATATATATATATATATATATATATATATATATAGATATATATATATATATATATATATATATACACACACACACACACACACACACACACATATATATATCTTTACATATATATATATATATATATATATATATATATATATATATATATATATATATATATACATTTTATTTTTATTTATTTAACATTTGTTTACCAGGAAAGTCTGACTTGGAACAAAGGCAATTTTCAGCGGAGGACCTGGAAGAAACACTCCAGACACATGTCTTTTAATTGTGGAAGGAAACCAGAGCACCCAGTGGAAACCCACATGTATACAGGGAGGACATGCAGACTCTGCACAGAAGGCACACCAGTATCAAACCAGCGAACATCTTGCTGTGAGGCAACAGTGCTACTGCTGCACCACTGTGCAGTCAAATATATATATTTAATAAAAAGCAAAACTTCTTCAATTATTTTTTTCAGAATTATTGTTAATAATCTTATTCACATCCTGATAGATTTTTTCTTCCAAAATATTTTAATTCATTTCCTTCCAATTATGCTTATATATATATATATTAAACTTCCTATCTAATAACTGATATAACGCTAAAGTTTCAATTTTATTATTATTAACTTTTAGCAGTGATACTTCTTGAAACTTTAAATTTCCTCATCTATTTCTTCAATTAAATCATTTAAATCTGTTATTGTTAGAAAAATATAATTTGGAAAAAAAGCTGTATTTTAGATTGACAATCCTTGTTAATTGAGAATCCATCATTTTTTTTTAATTTCTTGTTATACTATTAGCTAAGGGTTTGATAATTAATGCAAATAGCAGAGAGGACAAGGGACACCCTTAATTTATGCATTTGTTTAAAGGGAATCCTTTAGAAATGTAATGTCCAAATTTAGCACATGCTTGGAGTCTCCATATTGTTTGTATTAATTTTCCAATAAATTGTTCTAAAAATGCAAATGCTTTTAAAGTTTTAAACACATAGCTCTATTCAGGTCTATATCACGCTATTGAATGGACTAAATAGTGAATGCTATTTAGTTGATCTGATACTGTCGAAATGGCAAAATACCGAAGTCACAGAACATCAAATTGTTTCCCAGGGGAAAAAATTTGGTTGGCCATCTTCAGGACTTTGCCATTTCCTTCACTATTGTGTGATCTTGGAGTTGGTATATTTAAGTAGCGGGGGTGTGGAGGGCACAGCACCCAACATGGGGAGGTGTGGGGGGGCTAAGCCCCCTACTTAAATTTGTGTTTAAGTTTATTTATTTATTTTTTTTTATGGAGCAGCAAATTGTTTCCCTGGGAAAAAAAATTGCTGTTCCATTTGTTCGATATTTTTTTGTTTCGATATTATCGGTATGATGAAATTGCTTTCACTATTTACATCATATGATAATATGATATAGACCCATTCTAATCTACAGAATCAAAAGGTCTCTCAATATCTAAGTTAATTAGGGCTAATTTCTTGTTAATTTCTTTTGCGAAATCTAAGATAGTTAATACCCTTTTCATATTACATGTTAATCTATTGAGTATAAACTCTGTTTAATCTTTATCAATTAAAGTATCTACTATACATAGACCTATGAAACCAGCACAGACAGAAACACACACACATAAATACATGAAAACATACTCAGAGGCTCGAAATAAAAATCTGCAAAAGCAACAGAGACCTCCAAACCAGACATCCAAGCAACCTCCACCCCCAAACACCAACCATGAATCACATACTTCACAAAACCAGTCTGCCATGCAATCACAGCTCTTAAGGAAAAATAACATACCCAGCACACTTGTAACAGGTGACTCTATAGTCAGGCACAATGACGTCCCACTCACTAGGCTGAACAAGGAGAAGGTTACTGTTAGCTGCCTGTCAGGTGCCAGAATCCGCCACATAACACAAGCACTCAGGTCACTCCAGAACAAGTAAAACTATGACTCTGTCATTGTCCATGTTGGTGTGAATGACCTGAGCTGTATCTCCCTGGACTACATGAAAAGAGACATGGAAGAGCTCTCTGATCACGTAGTCCAGGCCGGTATGACCCTGACCCTGAGCAACATTCTGCCCTGACCAAGAATGATATCACAGTATAAAGAAAAAATTATGAATTTCAACAATTGGCTAAGCTTCTGGTGTCATTCAAAATGGATCCAGTGTCTGTCCAACTGGGATGAGATACTCGACAAGCCACACGGATTCACTAGAGACGGCTTGCACCTGTCACCCTTAGGTTTTCGAATACTGGCCAAGGCTCTTGCCAATCCCATAGTGCCTTTTTTAGGCAAGGCTCAAAAGTCAAACCCACTGTCGTAAATAGCAAAAGTAACAAAAAACTGAGGGTAATGCTACTCAATGCCAGAAGTCTAAACCTCAAAATGCACACACTCAAGGCACTCCTCAATACGGACAAAATCGATATATGTGCAGTAACAGAAACCTGGTTTAACGCTCCTGAGAACACCCCAGCACTACCAGGCTACAACTCATACCATACAATTCGGCCAGAAAACCTGGACCGAAATACAAAAGGCGGGGTCATATCCATATTCATCAAGGATACCCACACCTCCAGGTTAGTGGCACAGCACAATCCTTCAGAGATCATCCACGTGCAACTAACAAATAGGTAAAACTACAATTCAAATTGTAGCTTGCTACAGATCACCCACCATGTCACAGGACCCCCATTCCACATTTCTGGAAACACTAGAAAACATAAAGGTCCTACCAAACACCCTGATATTGGGTGATTTCAACTACCCAAACATTAACTGGGAGAACTACTCAAGTACTAACTCCCTTGCCCAACATTTCCTAGAATTTATAAACTCAAATGCCTTGGATCAACTGGTCAACACCGCCACCAGACGTGACAACATATTGGACCTAGTCATCACCAACTGGGTGACTGGTGTTCCACACCGGAGGTCAACCCCTTGCTGGTTAGATCTAACCATAAACTAATTATTCTGGTATCCACATTCTGGCACCAGCAATGGTTATTCCACTCTACAAAGTTGGAGCCACAACAGACCCCAGGAACTAATGCTCTATAAGCCTGACTAGCTTGGTCTGCAAGACTATGGAGCACATCATCATGGATCTCATTAATAGAGACATTGGGAAACTCCAAACACTGGACCCTATTCAGTTTGGCTTTGCTAAGGGCAGATCATGCCTCCTAAACCTGGTGGACTTCTTTGAGACAGTTACCAAGGCTATAGATGAAGGAAATGTGGTCCACATAGCCTACATAGACTTCGCAAAGGCCTTCGACACCATTCCTCATTCTGGTATTATAGACAAGCTCACCAGCTTGAACATAAACCCCTATATCATGAGATGGGTTGACAACTGGCTCACGGACAGAACCCACATGATAAGAGTTGCAGGAGCTAGGTCTGACTCTAAACCAGATACAAATGGCATTCCCCCAGGGCTCAATCCTAGGACCCCTCCTGTTCAGCATATACTTCTCAGAGGTACAGGCAAGCACAGGAGGACTGCAAACTAGGGGCTATAATTGACTCTCTGGCTGACACAGATATCCTCCAAGAGGGTCTCACTGAAACAGATACCTGGTGTCAAAACTATGGCCACAAGCTAAATGTCAAAAAGTGCATAGTCATCCCCTTTGGAAAAAACAAAGTACCCACAAACTATCACATAGGTGGTAGTCCCCTAAATACGGAAGACATAATAAGGGATCTGGGGACCCAAGTAGATAGTAATCTCTCCTTTGATAATCACATTGTCAAAGTTGTTAGAAAATCCTTCCATGTGGCCCACCTAATCACAAAAGGGTTTGCATCCAGATCAAAAGAGGTCATTGTGCCCCTCTACTCATCAATCATCAGACCCATCATAGAGTACAATGCCCCATTTGGGATATACCTTACAAGACACCTGCAACAGCTGGAAAGACCACAGAAGTATCTCACCAAGAGGATCACTGGTCTCAAACAGATGCCCTATGCAGCTCAACTGAAGAAACTCCAGCTGTACTCTGTTGCATACCACCTACTCAGAGGTGATCTCTGCCTGACATACAAGGCCATGTCCAACCCAGAATTGAGGGACATGCTCCACTTAAAGAAAACCATATCCCCTCAAGCCACATGCTCTAGGGATCTAAACCTCACCACAACAATAAATAGGACATGCTGGAGGGATAGATTCCTGTCCCAGAGACTTCCCATGCTTTGGAACAAGATTCCAATCTACATTAGGCAGAGCTCCTCACTAACACTCTTCAAGAGAAACCTTGGTAAGTGGATGGGAAACAGAAAGTTTGCCCCAGGGATCACTCCTATGGCTCTGCTGGATAGAGCCACAGGGAACTAATCTAAGGGGGCAGTGAAAGCCAACACCTTCTGGCTAGACTTATAAATGCCTTCAGGCAGATAGCCTAGTACCTACCTATGAGCCTATGAACCTATATCTCTTAATCTTTTAGTGATGATGGAAGTAAATATGTTATGGTCTATATTTAATGATGAAATAGGTCTAAATGAGGAAACTAACTTACTATCTTTTCCTTGTATAAGTATAGATGAGATTACAGAAAATTTCCATGAGGGAGTAATAGGAATAGAGGAATACAGTAGTAGGAATAGAGGCTAACCTCTCCCCGAACTCATCCCCTCAAGGAAGCAAGAAAGTATGTTATCTGCTATATGCAAATGTTACTTTGTCTAAATAATAAATGTATATTTTATCCTTCCCTGCCAGGATAGCCAGCAGCCTTACACCTCTTTTCTTTACCTCCTCCCCTTCCCCCCTCTTGGCTTCACTATTTCTCTCCTGTACTACCAGATCTACTCTTTACCCTCCAGGAACTACTGTAGTAGTATAGTTTTTGCCCACTACTAGATATCACCCTTTTCCCCTCTATATCTTTCCTACTGACTCACATTAGAAATTCTTAGGAACTTGGTTTTGCATTACTTATTTCACTGTGGACCTACTTTAACCTTCCATATTCACTATAATTCACTTAACTACCCTATCTACTCTGACTATTATTAACCCTATCACCTCCTTTAACTACCTCTACCTAAACTTACCTCTAATAGTCAGCATTCCACTGATTGTTTTTACAGGTTTTCCTCCTTCACTTGGCTCTTCCTGCTCTGTTCGCCCTGCGGGATCACTCCGCTCCCCTACCCTACCCCCAAATTCCATCCCACCCCCAGTGCAGCTATCCTTATACCTCTCTAACCACTCCCACTTCCTCCATCATCAAATCCCATCCAATAACACATTAAGGTTTTTCCATCTTATACATCACTCCTCCTGCTACATTACATAACCTCACCTTCCTACACTCCACTCCCAACTTCTTCAGCATTATGCCTACTTCACCCATATCACCTTACCTCAGATCCCTACTTCTGTTCTCAATTCTTCTTTTCCTTCTCCTTCCCTACTTCTTAACTGCCTATGAACATCTTCATTACTCTAACTTCCACCAGCCCACTAAACAAACATCACTTCTTGCTATACCATCCACCTTGAAACACATAAACATAACATTTACTACCAACTATTTTCTCCCACTGTATCATAGAGTCACCCATATTACCTATCAACACTACCATGTTACGAGAGAACATAACATACTAAATCTTTTTCTTATTCACACATATAGACTACACCTTCACCTTCTACTAGATGGTGACATTCACCCCAACCCCGGCCCTGTCAATAACAGCCCCACCTTCCCAACCAAACCCTCTCCCTCTCATACCCCTAGAAGGCCTCCTAACTCCCTCTTCATAGCCCACTTAAACATACATAGTATTAATAATAAAGTAACACACCTTCATGCCCTACTGGATGTACATAACTTTGACATTCTATGTTTAACTGAGACATGGTTAAAACCATCTACCCCAGAGTATGAAATCACCCCTCCAGGATATAGTATTTTAAGATGGGATCACCTTCACAAGAAAGGAGGGGGCATAGCCTTAATATACAAAGCAGGGCTCCAACTTACACTACTTGACACATACCATTCATTTGATACCAATTCTGAAACTCTTTTTGCTAAGCTACAACTAAACACTTGTAAGTCCATCTACATTTTATGCTCATATCTTCCTCCAGGTAATAATATCAACTCCCTTGAAAATATCCTAAGCTGGCTGTCCACTAAATTTCCTCAAGAAACCATTGTGCTAGGTGACTTTAATATTGACTGGAATATCTGCAATTCTGATAACCCTACCAACCACATACACCTACATGGCTGGTCTCAAACTATCACCTTACCTACTAGAATTCATAAGTCCACCAACAATGAATCCACCCTAGATTGGATCCTTATAAATACTCACTCCCCAATCTACATGGCAGGCATCCTCCCTGATGACATTAGTGATCACTCACTAACCTATTTAATTCGACAAAAGGCCTACACACCAAGCCCTACAACCTTCAGAGCTACTCGCTCCAATAAACATTTTAACCCTGAACACTTCCAAAATAAACTGAGAGTTTCCAACTGGTCACCCTTAAAACATCTCCAACTAGAGGAAGCAGTGGCATACTTCAATTCTAAGTTCCTTGAAATCCTAGACTACCATGCCCCGACTACCATGCCCCTTCTTGTACCCTTAGGAATAGCACCAAAACTGCACCATGGCTTACAAAGGAAACTAAACAAAAAATGTTGCTAAGAAACAAACCTTGGGCCAAATGGCGCTCTTCCAGAGACCCATCTGAGCACTTAAAATATGAACAGCTCAGAAACTCTACTAAAACTTCTATACTATTGGACAAAAAAAAACTTCTACTTTCAACTTCAACAAGACAACCAACAAAATAATCAGACATTTTGGTCAGGAATCAATAGACTCCTTCATCCAGGCTGCTCTAAGACACCTACCCCATCCGGAATTACCCAAGACACTCCCAAACATATTGCTGACTCTTTTAATAACTTCTTTACTGAAGTTATCCAGTCACTTGCTAACTCACTACCTCCTGTATCTCTACTTCACCCCCATCCTCCTATACCTCTACACCCACAATCCAACTCCAACCAATCCCTACATCCTTCATCTGTACCCTCCTTCAGAAACTCAAACCCTCTACCCCTTCAGCTGACCTCTTACCTGCTAAGTATCTTCAAATAGCAACCAAAGTTATTGCTTATCCTATCACAATCCCAATAAACAGAACCATTAAAGAAGGTACCATCCCATCTATCTGGAAAGTCTCACACATTATCCCCCTACATAAGGGTGGCAACTCAACTGAACTTTCCAACTATTGTCCTATTGCCCTATTCTCACCCATAGCTAAAATCATGGAAAAATGCATCCACCACCAACTACTAGACCACCTTCTCCTAAATGGCCTACTAGCCAACTCTCAGCATGGCTTTTGACCCTTCCATAACATCACTACTGCCCTCCTGTCATTTTCTGACCACATTAACAAAACCGTAACAACTACACACTGTCCTCTGCTATCTTTATTGATCTTTAAAAAGCATTCAACATGGTTAACCATCAACTACTCTTGAATCTTCTCAAGCCCCTCTCACTAGATACTCAAGCACTACAGTGGTTCAAGTCCTACTTAGATAACAGACAACAAACAGTGCTTTGGGAAAACACTCTATCTGCCCCTCTTTCAGTCACCCTTGACATACCCCAAGGATCTATTTTAGGCCTGCTTCTATTTTCAGTCTTTATAAATGATCTATCTATTAGTATCCCTCAAGCTGTAACTATACAATATGCTGATGACTCCACATTAATATCCTCAGCTACAGGGCTTTCTGAACAGCAGTCCCTTACCCAAAATGTCTTTGAGCTTGTAGAAGAATGTTTTTTACAGTGCAGTCTCCTCCTCAACCCAAAAAAGACTAAACTACTAATATTTACTCCTACACAAAAATCTACCCCATTTCACTTCTCTGTCAAATCCAAAAATTGCACAGTCATATCTCCTGACACTTCTGCCAAACTCTTAGGAGTTACTATTGATCAGAGTCTTAACTATGATACTCATATCAACTCCACATAAACTAGGCTCCCTCTATAAAAGTAAACCCTTCTTTACTCCCTCAGCCAGAACTACTATTGCCCACACCCACCTTATCTCTTCTCTCTTTTATGCTTCTCCTATATACACCAATCTATCTAAAACTAACCTCAACAAGCTTGCAATGTCCTATAATAGTATATCCAGATTTGCTACTGGCTCCCCCTTTAGAACCCACCACTGCCAACATCTGAAGCAACTGGGTTGGCTTGAACTGCACAATCAGATTTTATTTCAACAGCTAATTATTACCCATAAAACCCTTTATTATCCAGGTAAAACACCAATTCTTACAAATCTTGTCAGCCCATATAACAATCTTACAAATCTACACTCAGCCAACAAACTACTGGTATCTATATATAAACCCTACAATAAAGCAGGTGATTCCCTCTTCTCTAATGTAGTGGGTAAAAGCTGGAACCTACTTCCTTCTGAAATTACCTCTCTCTCTTCTACTACACTTTTCAAAAAGAAACTTAAATTATATCTAACTAACCACTGGCTATGTCCCTGTACTAACCCAGACTAAGATTTTCTCATCATATTATCACTATCATCTAATTCTTCCTTTGCTTTTCCACCTCTACTCAGTTTTCACTTTAAAGTCCACTACCTCTGTGTTGGACCTACTCTATCCAAGATATACATAATGAACTTCTCCCCTGTCACTCTGAGTTTCTACCCCTCAACTAATTTTCTCCCAGCTCTGTTCTCTTTA